>NW_015113227.1:0-61119 GCF_001443285.1 Poecilia latipinna | reverse complement strand
GTGGTGCTCATGTGTTTATTTATAGAGTTGACACAGCCCCCCTCTCTTTTTTCTTTTTTATATATATATATATATATATATATATATATATATATATATATATATATATATATATATATATATGCGTATATGTGTTTGTGTGTTTTCTTACCTCTGAAGCATAGTTGTGTCCGTCGGTGCCACATACTGGTGAAGATGCGGCAACAGGGCAAGGCTTGCAGCTGCTTTCACGTAGCTCTTGCTGTCCTGACTGTTTAACTCTGAGGATGAGAGAGAAAAAAGAAAAGATACTCTTTCTAGCATTCACATCTGCAAAATACAGTCCAGGTCAAAAGGTTGTAAGCACTCAAAGCTGACTAGAATATCCACTGTTTGGGCTTTTAAGTATTTATTTTTGGCCTTTCTTCTTCCGGTGTGGAGACTGTTTCTAAAAGTTACATTTGTAAATTTTCTCCTATCAACACAGGATGACAAGTGTGCAATATATTCAATAAATAAATTTAACAATACTTGGTTAAACATCCCTAAGACAGTTGTGGAGAAACTGCACACATTGTGGTCATCAACAAGCTTTAGGTAAAAAAAAAACTTTTAATACATTTCACACCAGTTTTCTCAACAGAAACCGCAAAGCTCATTTAAATTTGCTCCTTATTGTTCTCCACTATTCATCCATTTTGTGCAGTTCACCATTACTGCCATCAGTGAAATGAACCTCAGCATGATGCTGCCAAACACCATGTTTGGTGGTGTAACGTTCTCAGTTTTCATAGGAAGCGCGTCGGTTTTGGTTTATGCCTTCCCACACTCTGCTAATCTTAAACTCTCTTCACAGTTGCTCCAGAATGTCCCAGTTTATGGTAAGCCTGAGGCTTAGTGGTTTTCGGGTTGTACTCTACCAATTCTAGGAAGAATTGTCAAATATTTAATCAGAATTCATTTTAAAAATTCTACTCTAATCAGATTTTCTATAATTGGAAGTAGCTGGATTTTATACATTAAAAAAAAAAAAGTAATTTTAACACAGGTGTGCAGACTTTTTACATCACTAACATTCAAAGCAAAAATAATCAATGGTGCTTTTTTTATGATATGTAGTGGGATGACAGGTGTGAGCGTCCTGATGTACAAACTGGTTCCATAAAACCAACCGGCTTCATGCAAAGTCAAAACACGACAGCCTGATTACACAACACTGCTTCATGATGCTATCCAATCAAGTCATTGACAACAGAACTATTTAGACTGCAGTTGTTGGTTTGATTGTTCCCCTGACTGCGACCGAATCCAGCCACTCTTTTTGTGTTTATCTCGTCTCCTCAACTGTTTTTGTCAGCGAGATAAAATTCCATTCCACAAACCTCCAAGGCAGATATATTTCCTAGGAGTGTGAAATTTAAATCAGACAAAAGCGAGAAAATATTTTTGTAATTTCTTTGAACAGATCCAATATTCAACAGCTTGTCCTTTTTCTGGTTTTTATAGCAGCCAACAAACCGAGAGTCCTCGTGTTTAGCAGGTAACAGCATCAGGCTCGGCTGCTAGCGTCGTTATTTACTGGTGCTGGGATGATTTGGTGCAGATACATTCTCACTCATTACCCCTCCCCACACACACACACACACCCCTAACCTCCGCTCAGCAGCGAGTCTGTACATGATGCACTTTATTGAAAAAGATAAACGCCTGTCGCTGCAGATAGACTTCTCAGGTAGTAATAATTCACTCCATTAATTCGTTTCAGGCGGCAACACTGCTCATTTGCTTTTCAATCAAAGTGGAACAAATGAACTCAGGGGAAGATAAATGCTTTTAAAAAGATGTCTACAACTGAACAGGAAGGATTCTTTGTGAAGAGAGGAACCTACATGCAGGCGCCGCAGTGCCGCACAAAGGTTTACATACGATCATCTTTAGCTTAAACTTCCCATTGTCAATTTTGATGGGATTAATTGTGGGATTTTATGATTTTTTTCAAGGGGTGCATGGTAGAGCAGTTGGTTAAAAATCTAAATCACCCTTAGGTGTGAGTGTGTGTGTGCATGGTTGCTTTTCCTGTGTTTTCCTGTGGCAGGACTAATGACCTGTCCAATGGCTGCTGGAGAAAGGCACCAGCTCCCCAGCAACACTAGAGTATAGATAATAGATGGATGTTATATTTTCAAGGTGGAACCACTGATTTTTATAAATAAAAATGTATTTTGTATTTTAGTACGTGAGTCTGGAATGTGTTGTGGATTTTTCTCTAAATCAAACTGTTTCAAATTTATATATAAAGCCTGATATATCTGGATAAAATGTCCCTTAACTAGCTGCAGAAAACCCAAACGCTTCTTTTAAAAACATTAAGAAGCTGCTGGAATAATTCTGACTTAAATATTTGGCTGCTCTTCTTGCAGGGCTCATTTAAATATGTTCATGCCTCGGCGTGACTCAGCTTTCAAGCAACGTTTATGAATTTTTAATGGGGTTGAGGTCATTACCATTTATCAAACTTAATATTAGCGTGCATATGGATTGTAAAAGACAATTTTTCTGGGGAGTTTGGGAACAGTGTTCTTTTGAGTTGTGGCATTTGGTAAGTTTTGATTGTTCAAGCTCAATTTGCAGTTAACGTGACTACAAGTTGTAACATTTCCTCATGTGATGTCATGCATATCTCCAAATATTCTTTAATCTAAGAATATAAAGCTACACAAACACAAGAACCAAAACAAAACTCAGTGCTTTGTTCTTTTTTTTCCCCCAGCACTGCATCTGCTTTGGCAATAGTTCTAAGAATAAATGATTCAGTGTGGGGTTGGTGTATCGTGATTTTAAAATATCACAGTTTCAGAAGCTTTACTTTTTCCCCCTCACAGTGTTTCTGCAGTTTCAGCCTCTTTTAAACAGACACCAGAGGCATTCTGCAGTTTTCTTAAGCTGTCCACCAAAAAAAAAACAGCAGTATATGTACATTGTACAACAGAATGGTTTATATACATTGTTTTGGTCTGTCACATAAAATCCCAAGAAAACACACTGACATTTATAGTTGTTACAAAAGGGCATTAATACTTTGGCAATGCACTGCTTGTCCACTCAGATTACACATCGTCTTTTGCAGAAATAAACCAAGGCCCATTCTTATTCAAGGATTGAAACCTTTCCTACCTCTGCTCCAGTTTCTTGCGATTGATGCATGTGGCCCTCTGGTAGCCCTGAGCAACGCACACCTTATGCCGACTGCACTTCACATTCTGGCAGGGGTCCTTAGTGGTGTCGACAGCTGTGAATGCATAACGAAAATCAACATTGTAGATGCAGAGTTGTCAGTCACAGCTAAAAAGTTTGAAATCTCCGTGTTTTTTCATCTTCTGAAAAAGAGAGGCATGTCGTTGCTGTTTGTTCCTTTTGACAAGCAGCAAGTGTTCGGGGGAATGATCGAGAATGCCCAAAACAGGGAGAGCTGCCATTTCTTTGTGCAGCATTATCGATTTCTGTTGATTCAATACTCCGCCTGAAATTCTCGCAAAACTATGTTTCGCACGAGCAAGCGAGCGCAATGGAAATCAGGAAGTGCGCGGTGGAAAAATAATTCCAGCAGCGCTTCACAAATGAGCCAATTGTCTGCACTGCCAAAAACATAGACGCCCGGTTGTCATTAGTGAGGCGGCACATCATCTGTAGCATCGCCTGCAGTCTCAGGCAGTTGTCTCTGACTGCAAGGGAACCTGACAGCACTGATTGAGCATCTTCTCCTCTCGGCTTGCCACATCTCACTTCCCCCACGTCAACTCGTCACTGTCTTTCCCCATCTTGCTTCCTCTCTCTCTCTCTCTCTCTCACACACACACACACACAGAAACAAACACTCCCATGTCTCATGCGTTCCCTTTTTTCTTCCCTACAGACCCCCACCCTCTCTTCTCCACATCTTTCTTCCACCCCCCCCACACATCTTTTCAGAGAGTCAAGCGGTTCAATGCCAGCCTCTTTTCCACTGATAGACCGAGACGGAAATAGCACAGCATCCTCCACCTGCCTCAGCCAACGGTCAATGCCACTGGAAAGTGGATGTCGCACCTTCGCAGTCCATTTGTCGCCTCAGAAAACTCAGAGGCTCTACATCGAATTAAAAGTGACTGGCAGGAGGGGGAAGGAGGGGGGGGGGGGCAGGCGCCCAGAGAAATTTAAGCTGTGAGATCCTGAGTCAGCTTCAAGCAGCTGTTTCAGTCAACTTGGACATTAAACAAACGGCGGAAAGCCAGACTTCTGCAGATCCGGTGTCTAGGTGCCACCTTAAGGAGCTGGGTGGAATGAAACTGAAGACTTTCTAAAGAACCCACGCATAATTTGAGAAAACATAAATTGTTCATAGTGTTTTTGCATGACTACCCTTTCATCGTGCCGTTGCTTAACAATGAGCGTTTGTTCGTCTTGCACTTCACTACCTGGTGCATTTTAACAGTGATAATTATTACATCAGTTCAAAGCAAACTTCAAGACAAAATTATGTAGATGCATTCAGAGAAAATGCTTTTGATTCATCCTCTGTTAAACAAATGTGCAAAAATGTTCAGCCTAATTAGGAACAGTGGTCGTTTTTGAAAAACCCTTCGAGGAATACTTTTCATTCCAGTTATCAATTTTTTTCACCAATACTTCCAGATCACCTTTAATAGACGAATATAAGCTACATTTAGGTCATTAGTAGCCTTTTTAAATGCTTTAATTAGAGATTTTTTTTTGTTCATCATGCAAGTCTTGACCCAGAGTCGGATTGCAAGTGTAGTAAAAATAATAATTGTGATGCTTTGGGGGATGGCAGCTGATGAAATCCTTGTGTAATATACGGAGAAATAAGGTCTCAACTCGAGCTGAGCTCCAGAAAACTTACTGTTGCTGAGTTCTTCCAACATTAAACGTATGTTAGGAGAGGAAAAAAAAACATACTGTGAGCATGTTAGTATGACAGTACTGTGGGGGAGCATGCCATCATCAGTTGTTTTTATATAAGCCCATTCTGCAACATGGCAACAGCTTCTGTGTGGAAGTTGTTACTGTGGGAACTGTTTATTTTGCCTGGAAGACGGGATTTAAGCAAAAACAGCAGGTTGAAGGCATTCATTCGTTAGTTCTATTTCTCATGTAAAACATTAGATTATAAATTGTTGGCAATCTTTTGGAAATTTGAAAGATAAGTAACGACATTCTCCATGGCATACACACTTGATCTCCTATCTATCTAATCTTATCGCTACTTCACAGTTCCACTAAATTTATAAACTATCTTACGTAAAACTTTTTTTTTTTTTTTTTTTTTTTACCTTGCAATGTTGGACAAAAGTGAGTAATTTATCTTTGAACTGATATTATGATATGGTGCAAATCCACATATTCAGTTCTCCCAAGAGAAGACCGTAGTTTGTTTGGTTCTGTAACTTTGGGATTTTTCAAGAAAAACATTGTTTCATTTTGCTGTCTTTTTCATTTTTCTTAAACACAAATAAAAATAAAACAAATAAATGAATACAAACAGACGCAGGTTAGAACATCAGCAACTGAAGCAACACTAGAAACGGGTATTTGCTCTAGATTCGTCCAGTTGCCAGATAATATTATGCAAGAGGCTACAAAGACTCACTAGTTTTCTTATTAGTCGTGTAGAGCTCATAGCTCATAAAATTTGAAAAACAAAAAAAAACAAAAAAACATTTCATATAAAAGACTTTGTGACCACTACACTTTGATTTGTCCCAGCAGAGGAACAATAAACAAACTTCATTGCACATATGAGCAAATTTGGCCTTTGCACCATCTGAATTAAGGTGCTGGCAGTCTTAAATGAAAACTCCATCTAACCTTACTCAAACCCCTGCAACATAAAATACTCCCAAATAAAACAGACCTATAAAAACATTAAAAGGGGCTTTTTGTTAATCATTCGTTATATGAGTGGGTCTATCCGGTCTTGTCATATGCTTATTACAGGCAGACATCTAAACATAGCTGCCTGCTGAGTCATATCTTTAAGATGGATTGCTACACATTGTTCATGTAAAAATTCATGACTTTTTGAGGCTTCGCAGTCCATTATTTTCTCTTTAAATAAAAAAAAAACACAAAAGCTCATTATGAATTCATGATATTATCCATAGAGCACAAGCTTTAAAAAATGGAATCTTCAAAATGAACAGGAAGGACAAAAAACAAAAACTGGATGCTGGTATTTCTGAGCTTTACGAGAAAAACAACCATAAATCCTAATATTTTCAGTTTTAACTGAAGTGGACCGGGCTCATGTGGCAGCACAGTCATATATGTAGACTTGTGTATCATCAGAACATGTGTTGTAAAAGACTTTGTAGTATTTCATAATCTGAGAATAAAATTGACCAAATAATAAAACCGTGAGGAACATCATGTGATATCTCGTTATTCCGGTTTATAACTACCCAATGACACAAAATATTTCCAGAAAGATTTGAACCAGCCTTTAATTATGCTGTCTATTTTTCTTTTCCGTCTTTTAGTGTCAATTGGTATGATCTCATGTGTGTCGAATGCAGCACTAAGATGCTATAATGAAGAGTCAGATATTTTAGATGCATTGTGCTGTTTAAAATTTTACCTCCTGCTATTATGTGGTGGAAAACATGAGTCAGAAGCTTTCAAGAGGTAAATTTTTTAATTTGCAGTTACACTGCAGGTTATTTATGTTTTTAACTGTGCAGAAAATTGCATTTAAATGATAATAAATAAGTATGAAATACACTTTTTGCCCATGTTAATCCTAAATCCATTATTATTTTTGTTCACTTGCTTGCAACTTAATGCTTTCTCCGAACAGGCATATATGATGAACTTTGACTTCACTTTTTTTTTTTTTGTTGTTGTCATAATTCCTCACAATATTGCAGTTTGTTCTTGTGAAAAAAGTTGAATGGTTTTTATTATTATTATTATTATTATTATTATAGACTCCAACAACAATGTGTAGCTTCACATTATAAACATAATTTATGTATTCTGAAACTCAAAGACAAACAGATTTGATCTAATCTCACAAACTGCTTTATTAAGAAATCCTTACGCAGCTGCTCTACTGTTTGGCTTGCAAACTTGTAAAATCAAGAATTCACTGACACAAACAGGCACCAGCCTGGCAAATGACTGATTTCAAAGTGTGTTTGATGATCTGAAACATTTAAGTGACAAAAAAAGATATTAAATCTGCAAGGGAGTCAATACTTTTTCATAGTACTGGAACACTGCGCCCATTTTCTCTCGTTATAATCACGCCTCTGCAGAAATCCATCTGCTTTTGCATTCCATATTTCTGACATGTTTTCCCATCAGAATCCCCACATATCAACATGGCACCTGAGATCATCAGCGGACCCATTCGACATCCATTTGTTTTCCATTTACTGAAGCACAGTGGGCTAAAATAAAGCCTACATTGGAAAGACTTTTGGTCACTCATTGTGCTTCTAAAATATTAAAGTCTAAGGAAGTCGGGCCCATTAGACTGTCAGCTCATGAGATATGTTCTGCGATTTGTGAAAGTTATAGAAGCTGGAACGGAATATTTTTATTAAAATATTCAAAAAGAAAAAAAAAGTTAAATTGGTTCACACAAAAGATGTCAGGGTCAAGAACGGCAGCTCCTCTGTTAAGTCAGAGCATCAGGCTTTTAGAGCATTCCTTAAATGCAATCTGTTGAGCTGATGTCTCAATCAGCTCACTTGAAAGGCAGTCAGAGGCTGAAATTTTCTGATGTGTCTTTTGTTGCAGGTCTGCTGCTGCACCTTCCAGGAGTCTTTCCTGTCTTGGGAAATTTGCAAAGAAGACGTCTTTGATCAATTAGATCTGCAGAATTAGTCCCAGAGGGAGCTGTGATGGGGTATGAAATCAATTGTATTCAAATGAACGCCACCCACACTCCAGCAAGCAAAGCATTTTTTTTTTTATTTTACAGGATTACACAAGTTATTCCTCTTGTTGTTTTCAGAGATGAGTGGGGAAAAATTCCAGCTTAAGGCAGCACGGCTGGGGTGTTAAGTCCGACACCCCCCTCTTCAGTACTCCCCATTCACCAGGGTCTTAATGAAAAGGGCCTGCTAATTAGCTGCAATGTGCATATATAGGTGTGTGCGCGTGCGTGCGTGTGTGTGTGTGTGTGTGTGTGTGTGTGTGTGTGTGTGTGAAATGATTGATGACACAGTTTATTATTCTGACCTTTCAAAGAGTGAGCCCAAAGCTGGATGGAGAGTAAAACTGAACAGTTGCATAAGCAAAGCAACCACCCAACATCTCAGCTGAAGCTAAACTGGAAACACAGCAGCTGAAACGTAGATGCATGTGTGAAAGTGTCTTTTTTTTTTTTTCAGACTGCCTAACATGGAATTTGAACATGATCATCTCTTTGTGATGTTTAGGAATCACTGATTCATCATGGCACCTGATGAAGTCTGCTTTATAAAGGTTTGTCTCCAGTGTGACCTACTGTACTACAGCATAAATTACAAACTGTTAACGGCAGGCATTTTGGCAAAAACACGGCAATCTTCTGCTTGGGAAAGTCTGAACCATTAGACCCGGCAGAGCATGAATATTCCTGGGTGGCAGTGGATCAGAAATCTGTTTAAAACAGCTTATATAACACACTGTAGCTGCTGATTTGACATCAAAGGTCCACAGATTTATCTAACCCCTATGCACCCATCGGGCATTTTTTAAATTTTTCAAACTCTTCTTTTTTTATTATTATTATTTGGTGATTATTTTGGCTGTGTAACAACTTTTTACATTACATGTTGTCTGAAATCTTCCTTTTAGCAACGTCATTGAAATCCATTAGTCTTGCATAATATTTATATTATGTATTTTGCGATTCAATTCTTGCACCTGATGTTTTTTACAGAAATGTCTTAAGTAACTTCAGATTTGCTGAAAACTTCCAAAAATGTAACCATTTGTTGTGTTGCTCCCTTTTACAATAACAATTTAATTATTTGAAATCTCTATTACGTATCAGGAAAAAAAAAAAAAGGAAAGTTAACGAGGTTTGGAGGTGATTGAAATGCCATTCACCCGGAGAATAAATACTTTTTTCTGCATATGGAGGTCCTTCAGTGATTTTAAAGAACTTGTTTGTGAAAGTAGGAAATCTGTGAAAGCACTTTCTCCTTGAGTAAATTTTCTAAATGCCCAAGGTAAATAACAATATTTCTCTGGTAGCTAAAGTTCGCATTCACATGTTCTCTGTTCCTCCTCCGCAGCTGAATTTCGAAAGGTGAGATTTTCTTTTTCTCAGCAAGGAACCGACCCCTGTGGATGAAAATGAAGCCTGGTGGGAGTTCTGACTTGAGCTCTCGGCAACAAAAGCAATTATAGCTGGCTTTTTTCTAACTAATGGATCCAACTGAAGGCACAACCTCTACTTTTCTGAATCACAGCTGTGTTCTCACCCTCAGCAAAGCTCAGGTACCATAGCCAAGTGCTCCAATCCAGCTGTCTGACCTCAGCAAGTACTAAAAGAAGTCAATGCTTTCACAATAGGTGCCAGGCCATTTTATTGCCTAGAAATGATGCATAATGGCAAGCGATATTTTCCTTTTGTTTTTTTTATAACATGATTGTCTTGATAATAGTGTATATTATTGTAAAAGAACACTTTAAATCAAAGCTTAGACTTATTTGCTCTTTCTGGCCAAATAACAAAAAATAAACAAAAATAAAAACTTTCATTTTTGCCACTCACTTTCGTCAGAGCCGGTGGTCTCCTCAGCATTTCTGATGTAGTCGTCCTGTAGAACAAAAACATTTGCATTATTCGATTTAATTATTTATGCCAGAAAGAAACAACAGGGAAGCTCAAGTCATGAGATAATGGAAATCCAGATAAGCATACATAATTAAAGAATATATAAGAAGTGAGCCATATGCTATAAATAACATTCAGAACTGACTTCATTTGCTGAGGTTATTATGCAGAAGGGAGTTTGCATGTTTCCTACTGAATGTGTAGGTTTTTTTCAAGGTACTAGCGTGGATGGATGTTTAAAACACTGTATGTGGCTGAAAACCAACACCTTACATATGCAATCCTCACCGTAAAGGGTGATGGTATCATACTGCAAAGGTTTACCTTACAACAGTATGGTAGACCCTAAATGACTGTGGTGAAGTTACAAAGGATCATGTCATATTCAGGCATTAGAATGGCCTATTCAAAGTCCAGATCTAAATTAAACTGAGAATTTGTAGAGAAACGTGAGATCTCCAGCTCTTCTAAAATGGGTTTGTGCTATTTTTTTCTCTTACAAAGTAATGACTTTGGGGTGGAGTTGAACATAAACGCCAGCTCTCCTTGTGAGATTTCTTTTTGAAGAAGTCTTGAAAACCACATGTCTTCGAGGAAGGCTGGGGTATGGACGCAAGAAAAGAAAACTAATGAAATCTTGCCTGTTATTGTCCATAACAATATAAAAACAGAAGCTGCAGCTGGAGCAACAAACCTAAGCAAACTTCCTAAGCTGAATTCCCTCCAGGTGTTTTAGTATCGACATGACATGAAGCTACAACTAATCGTACCCCAGTGTGCAGTGGAGTAGGTAAAGCTGGTCTTATATGCAAACAAGCAGCGATTAACAGACACAGCATGTTGTTTTCTTCCAAACTACATCCAGCTATCGCACAACTGCCTTGAATTTCAATGGGAAAGAAGATTATCTATAATATAATTTTAACTCAGGAGGACAAATGTCATACTTTACAGATTGAACTTGCAAAAAAATGGACAATCATTTGTCATTTCCTACTATTTTTCTGCTACGTCTACGGAGTAAGACTCAAATAAAACAAAAGGCTCAGTTGTTACACGCCTTTGCAAGCATGTATTGTGTTTACTAACACAGTTCCTCCTTGACTCGTTGACTTGGCGACACGTCAGAGAACAAGCTCACATCAAAAATAATTTTACACTTCTGCAGTTCTGGGAAAACTGAGCAAGCACCAGGGATCCTGAGGATCTTTAGCAAGAGGTCTGTTTACATTCCCCGGTAAAGAGTGAAGATCTAAACACATTCTGAATCATGCAGGCATAGTTTCTAAAATAAAGCAATCTTCACAAAGCCAGGCTCTGAACTTTAAATACATCACCGCTCCTGCGCCGTGAACGGGGAATATTTACAAACGAACACTTTTTTTTTTTTTTTAAGTTGTCCCTGAAGCCGTTGTGCTGGAATGATAAATTCTGTTTCGCCCGTTTTCATCCACTCTGACCCATTTCTCCTTCTGTCAGGACAGCGAGGATCAACTGCTTGCTATTTGGCACAAGTCCTAGCAAGGGCCCCGAGGATCAGGTCTGATCATTTTAGCTCAGACTTATTCTGGTGAGGGGATACGGAGACTAAGCTCTCAAGTCAAGCTGAACAAGAACACCCAAAAGGCAGCTCCAAATACTGTGAACAGAGTGAGAGATAAAAAGAATACGCTTTGAGTTTTTACCTTTTTTTTTTCTTTTATTTCCATCCCTGATATTACAGTTTCCATCTCAGACAGAATACATTCTTATTCATGAGTTGCGTTTCGTATTATTTCATCATTAGTGAAGCATCTGTGAGTTTGACTTTGGCTGTAAGTTTTTTAGCTGTTTGTGTTTTGCATGTTAATGCGCCTAACTCCGAATGTGTTTGTGTTGCAGCTGAATTGGAGTCAAAGGCTGCACTCCACTGCGGCAGAAATATATGCTGTATTATATTGATTTGGGTGTGTGTTTGTGCTTTAAAAAGAATTATCTCTCACCCATCAGGCAGCCTGCGAGACGCGACTGAACAAACACATACTACCGTGCCCTGCAATCGTATTTATCTTTGAACTTTTTTTTTTTTTTTTTTGCTTTTTTTTTGGTAAAAACGTCAACAGTTTTTATTGGATTTTGTGTGATAGACCAACACAAAGCAATGAATAATTGTGGAGATGAAGGAAAGCGATGCAGGATTTTTATGAATTATGAAAATCTGAAAACTGCTTGACTACTTCATGTGCAATTCCAGCAGCTGGGATATGTTTCTACCAGCTTTGCTTCTCATCATTCATCTTTACGAAACAGCTCAACCTCAGTCAGATGGGATGTAGAGCATCTGTGAACATGAATTTTAAAACACAGATTCTCAGCTACGTTTTTGGTCTGGACTTTACCAATGCCACTCTACGGACTCTTATCTTTTACCTAAATCAGTTTATTGCAGCTTTGGTTGAGTCGGGTCTCGAATGTCCTGGATATTATTTAGTGGCATTAAAGTAAAGACGGCTATTTGCACACATTTGTAAACATGTAAAAACCATGTCAGCACTTTCTTTCCACTTCGCAGTTATTCCCTTTGGTGGTAGTTTGTCACTTTAAACTGGAAAAGAAAAAAAAAACACGTTGACGTTTACGGTTTTAAGGTGAGGAGGAGAAAAGGTTCTAGGCATATTGATACTTTTGCAAGGCACAGAACAGCACAACACAAAACAAAGGACAAGGAGAGACTAACCTCAACTTCCTGTGGCAGAAACCAGCAGCGTGGAGGGAATGGAGAAAGAAAAGAATATATATATCGTGTTAAAATTTATAACAGATTTCTTGTTACCAGTGTTTAGCATGTAGAGAGCCATTTGGCCATAGCAGGAGTTAGGCTGTCAGACCATAACACACTGATTGCAAATACATGTAGTCTCCAGGGATCGCATAAGACAATCACAGGGGATTATTTGAACCTATTAACTGAAAATGATCAGCTGCCACTTCTATTCGCTGGCAGAGGTCCTGAGCGCAAGGGGTGGGCTCCATTCGCTGTCTGTGATTGCATCCCAGAAAGCAACAGTCTCTCTCTTCCAGCTCAGAAGTTGTGTTTTTAGCTGTAAGTACTGTAAGCTTTGTGAGGACACGTCTTTAAATTCAACGGGAAGCTGGGACGTTTTTCTATCGTAGCGGCAAGAACAAACTAAACAAAGAGCTGACGACAGAGAGATGTAGCTTCTTTAAAGGATAACCTTGAGTCAACATATCAGTGACGGTTTCCCTTTTATCCCATTTCACCTCCCTGGTTTCAGTCCAAGGGCATTGCACATCAATACCCACCTCATCCTCCCCCTGTGTGTTTTATCCTCCAGAAAAGCAGTGTGTTTAAGAGAAACACAACATTGTACGGTTTGCCTCATTATACTACCGTATAAAACAGCACATTCTTTTAACATATATGCACCAGTACATGGTGAAAGTGTAAGTCATAAGAGACTAAATCTCTGGTTTTTCAATAAGTGACTTGTATTCTAACAATTAACCTTTGCAAAAGAAACTGATCACTTTTGAAAGAGTTAGCTCAGCGTCACTCAAACACAGAACAACATTGTCCACATAGAGGGTAAGTTTATGCTCCACTCTGTTAAAATCTTGAGATTTAGAATTGTGTGGCTCTGTAAATGGCATGAATATGAGTAGAGAACAAATGCAACTTTGCCTCAAGCCACAAAATAAAGAGCTTGGGTATGTCATTGATTCTGATTCCACATAAGGAGTTATTGTAAACTTTGAGGTCTGCTGCTGCTGCTGCTCTCCAGAGACCAAACCTACAACTAGCTGTGAAAAATTATTTCTGATTTAACAAGTCAGAAGAGTTTTTTTTTTTGTTTGTTTGTTTTGAATCAATACTTGACATTTTGTTTCCAAAGTTTCTTTATTAGGTAGTAATTTTGCAGTCTGCTCTGTTTTTTTGTTGTTGTTTTTTTAGTTGTTTTTCACTGCTTTATCTGTTTTACTTTATCTGGATTCACAAACACAATGGAAACACATTCATCAAGTCAAGCGTGTGGGAGCAATTTATTCTTTTTTTTTTTTTTTTAAATCAGGTTACAAAAAATACAGCAGTTGCAGTGAAGTGACCAAAAATGTAGAAAAAAATATACACATATTATGTATTTGTATATTATAGATATATACATACAGTTAGCTGCCATTTTTATAGCCTTGTGCTTCCTACATTGAATCTGACATAAAGTTTCCTGGAAAATAATCTATTTATAATTGGTAAAAGCCAAAATATCATACAGAAAAGCTGTTGTAACAGTAACACCTACATCATCATAGAAAGCAACCTTTCATTGTCAGGTTTGCATCTTGACACTGAAATTAATAGTAAAAGGTCAAAAGCTGAAATTTCCCATAAACATATCATTACAGATCACTAGCCATAAGGCAGAGAATCAGACTACATCAAAGATGCTCAACCCTTACATCCGATGTACTTAGTTAATTAGCTGCAAGGATTTTGCAGTTGCCTGGACTGACATAAGACCAAGAAAGGGTTTAAACGCAGAGGTCCTTTTCTTTTGTCAGCAGCAGTGTGACAACAAGGACAGCAACTGTGTTTAGTCCTTCACCAAGGTTGAGAGCTAATGCTGTCCCCATGAATCCTAGGGAGGCAGCTGCAAGAGTTCCTCGACAACAGCTAAGGAGGGAGGGGAAAGATCAGGGAGCAACGGCGGGGGAATGAATCAGCTGGAGGTCCCCCGAGCTGATTCATATCACACACACCACCTCTCCTGCCATTTGTCAACAAGGCTGTAACGCAAGCCGGTGTAAAACAGAGCCAGGAGCCTAATGGAGCTTGACTATCCAGATGCTGCGACTGCTCCTCCTGGACTGCTTGCCGGCATTAGGCTGACAACGTTTGGCCGCAAGCCTGACTGCACTCCTCTGAGTTAACGTCTAGCTCACCTTGCCAGGGCCTTGTCTGCTGGAGACATAAATACCACTAAAAACCCCTCAACCTGCCAGCTGCAAACCTCAGCCAGTGCTGCAGCACAGAAAAAAAAAACAAAAAACATTTGAATCACGAGCACTGACATCAAAAATGTTTATGCACATTGGATTCCAGCTCAGCATGACTGCAGCAGGGCTGCTCCTAAACCGTTTAACTGCATGTCTGTCTCATTCAAAGATATGAAGTTCAATGCCGTTTGTAATGGGATTTGGCTCGCACTGCTCCAGTTACTCACTGTGACACACTGGATTTGGTGCCATATAATAATGTCTAAAATAATGACATCTATTTTACAAGTTCTTTAAGCCGACAGGACGTTTCTGCAAGCCCGGAGATTAGCTCTGGACCATTTGACAGTATAATAAACAACTGAACAAATAGAATCTGTCATAAATTGCCAAAAAGCATCAGAGAATAGCATCAGGCCATATAGACCAACATTTTTAAAGGCAAAATAAAGAAAGACATAAACTTCAAAGATCAAAATAAACAAAAAAGTAATGACAGTGGAAAATAGACAATGTTGTGTTTTGGAGTGATATAATTCTTCCAGAACTCAATGAAATGCAGAAAAGAAAAGCTAAACAGCTTTGATAGACATTTCACGTTTCTTTATAAACATATAATTATTTTATACAAAAGTGGATATGACTTGTTTTTGCGAGGCTCAATAACATTTTTAAATAAAGCGTCAGAATCAGCAAAAAAGATTAAAACCAAAAAGTACCCAGAATTCCACGTGGCTGCATCTTCTGGTCATTTTCTTTTCATTTAAACTTCAAATCTAACATAACTACTGGCACCAGGAACTACGGGAGCCTGGATGGGAATGTAGGCTGTAAGTGTCTGAAATCACGATGCTGATTCTTTGGTATATTTCCTGCAACTGTCCCATGAACCAATTCAATCAGCTACACAAAGGTAGGGAAACTTTTCAGAAGAAATCCCCCACTCTCTGTGCAATAACAGCTTGCCTCATCCTCTGCAGTATTCCTTATTGATTTTCTGAGGCCAATATTTGCCGAGAGAACATCTCTTAAGCTGCCGGATATGAGATGGAGGTTAAATGATGATCTGGACGTTTTGCATCCCCCACTAGTTGTCATTTATCCAGCTTCTTGAAGTCATTTAGTCTGCCGGTGACTGGATAAACACAGGCTGATGGATGGACCAGTGTTCTGGGTCATGTCTGTAATGAAAGAACAGAACCAGCAGAGGCTTTTTCTCCGCTGATTGCTCCACTCTGTGCTCGGGTTGTGTCATACGAGTGGATCACTGATGTGCATCAGACTGTTTGACTGGCAGAACAATGTCAGCTCATCATTTCGCTCCGCCGTGATTTGCACGGTAATGTGTTTTGCCTGATTAATGCAGCTGAATTAGTTGCGTACCCCCAGCCTGTACTTTAAATTGCTGCAAAGGGCACACTGTTCGGATGCTGTCTTAAATCCATCCTTTCCGGAGCAGCGGGAGTGCATCTTCGCTTCGCCGTGTCATTATGTCTCTGCGATTCAGCATGCTGGGGTCTGAGTGGTGGAGGTAATATCTGGTTCTGTTTGTGGCCCGCAGTCTCAGAAAATCGCAGAGAACTTGGCAAACAGAGGAAGGCACAGACCAACCACAGATTCAAACAATCGTAAATGAACTGTAGAGTTTTTGAAATGACGCTGCTCACTGTTTTAATCTGAACCAGTTACATTTTCACATTCCGCAGCCCAAAAGCATTTATTCGGTGTTGTACAAAATTGCGAAGTGGGAAAAATAGCGTGTGGTTTGTGAATGTTTCTGCAAATAAAAATTTAAATAACCTCCCACTACAATTAAAGCGGTGGGTTTGAGTTAGGTTTGAGGAATGAGACTGTGTTTGTTGCCACTTTTGTTTGCAAAAATGGTCAATCCAAGTCTGACTCAATGGAGTCAAGTCATGCCATAAACGATTTAGATGAGAAATTCTACTATGTGAAAATGCTTTGATCCAAATCACTCAAATGCACCTCTGGCTGTATGTTTATAGTCGTTCTGCTGGTGGTTCCTGAACCTACGACCCGGTCTCAAGTCATTAACAGCTTTTCTTCAAGGGCTGCTGTCTTCACATCAACTCTGACCTGCTTCCCTGTCCCTGCTGAGCGAAAGTATATCCACAGCATAATGCTGCAGCCACAATGCATCATCATGGACACACAAAGTGTTTTGCATTTTGGAGATACAGTTCAGGTTTGGTCTCATCTGACCAGAGCCAAAAAGTGGACATTTATTATTATTATTTTTTATTATTATTTCACAGAACAGCTTTATTTATACTGATATAACTTCTAAAGGCAACTTTTTGCAGTCAATGGTTATCAAATGGATCCAAATGAACACTTCAAAATATCATGCGTTAAAAAAATAACATTTTCCTGTCACTTTGCAGATATATGATACTATGTATTTGTCAGTCACGTAGTTTGAGTAAAATATGGAAGTTTGTGGTTGCAATGATTATGATACTTTTGCAAGAGACTGGTATAAAAAAAAAGCAATTGTGTTTTCACTTATAAAAGAAACAGAAACCACAGCAACAACTTTAGATGTGCTTGCAAGTCATAGCTTTTGCACTACAGATAATGTGACAGATGTAAACAATTCTGCTGCAGCAGAGGCAGACTGTGGTTGCATTGTGTTGTTCTTAAGATAACTGTGTACCACAGGATATGAAGTCAGAGATTTTCCCATCACATTTCAAAGACAACAGAAGAAACCCACAGAGAAATATGGCATAGTCTCAGTTGCAACAAATTCCCGAGTATTATAGGATTAAGTTGCTGCTGAGCAACACAGAGCTGGATAAAATTGATCATCTGTGCTGGACCGCTCGGGGGGCTTTGCAGGCAAAGGACACATGTTGTTTCACAAGGTAAGACGCCTGCCTGCAATGCAGTGCAGTGCAAGCACAATCAGCAGCCATATCTGCACAGTGAAGGGCATGTCTCTTTAGTTGAGCAACAAAGTGGCCAGCTGCGAAAGCGTGCGTCCATCCAAAACATTTGCACATTGCTAAAATACAGAAAACACTAAGGCTGGCTGAGTTTCTGCAAACAAATGCAGCTAGGTAAACTAAATTCATGGTGAAAGCACAAGATGCTTCATGCCCAGGCTACATAAAAATAAAAAAAAACTGGAAACAACAATGCTTTCTTCATAAAAGGAGATTCCATCAGCTAATAACAGCAGATTTCAAGATGTTGCGTCACAAAAAAAATATATCACAACGTGCTCTTCTCAGGAATCCTTCAGCTGCAGTCTCACATCACAGATGAAGTGATCAAACGGCGGCCCAGTTCACTTTGCTGCTGCAGGCTTCACAGTCAAATCGAAGCGCTGGATACTCAGCGAGATGCAGTAATTGGAGAATATAGCGGCGCAGAAAAATAAATAAATAAATGGATTCGGTCGGATCACACTGCTGAGCAAAGCAGAACCCTGGAACAACAGAGTCTCTGCAGCATCTTATCGCTTCCACCCCCCACAATCCGTTTGCAAAACAAGGAGGCAGAAAGAGAGGAGGCGAGACTCCAGGTTGAGCTCCACATAGATGCCCCAGGGACCTCGGAGCTTATGCTCAACTGTCTTTAACGTGTCGAACCTCGGTGCTTCTGCATACAATGTTAGAAGGAGAGCCTCCAAGAAGACTAACGCAAAATCTGGCAAGCGGGCTATTTTCGCTTTGTAGAAACTCGACTCATCAGTATTGATTTGCAAACACACACACACACACAAAAAAAAAGTTCTCAGCATACACAAACAGTTGAATGAACTTAAATCATGTTTGGTCTTGGCACACTGACCTCACTCAGAGGGCTTTCAATCAATATTGAATGTGGCAACAAGAGGCTGGGAAAATAAAATCTGCTTCAATAAATTTGAACAAACAGACTTTTTCGCCTGGAGGAAGAAAAACAAACTTCGTAAGTTTCACATTTTAAACTGAACACTGTATTCAGAAACTTATCTGTCAACCTTTGAAAGCCAGCACGGCCGTCTTTCTGTGCACTGAATGCAACAGGATTTATTGAATACAGTGAGCACTATTCAAAAAATGACAGAACAGAAGCTCCTGCACAATGTGAATATTTTAAGAATATCTTTGAGTTTTAATGCAACTTATTTTATTGTTAAAATTACTGATCATTTAAGTAGAAATATGGCCAATTTTTTTTTTATATGTATATTTAACCTCTTTGGATCAAACATCTATGGAAATAAACCAATCACAGATCAGCCATCCAGGATAAGGACTGTGTGAACCACTTAAGTATTATCAGATCAATACCATGCATATTTTCACTAACTGAATATTGTCTTCTTTTGTAAAAAACAACAACAAAAAAAACAAAACAACAAACAAAACAAAAAAGTCCTTTATATATTCAAATTTACAAGAAAAAGATGTATTTGTTTTATTTTGTTTTTCCTTTTTACATATATTTATATATTAAATCTGTACTTACATTTACATTTACTGAGTGCAAAGAATAACCGGAGCACAAACTTGGCGAATAAAGCTAATTCTAAATGTCTGATTCTGACAGAACATCTGCCTATAAAGTCATTGTGAACTTTTGCATTAACCTTTTAAACTTGGTTGAAAAATACTAACAATAATCCAACTGTGCAGTCATAATCACTGCACTCATTAGTATTGTCAACACGCATGTTATGAAACACTACAGCCATTTATCAATCCTTGTAATCACGGGTTTAGCTGTTCGGAGGCCTATTTGAACAAATGTGCAAGCTGTTTAAACATGTCCGCTGACTGACAGGTCCACTGAAGCCCCTTTCAAACTGTCAGACAGAAGTTTAAACACCAGCAGCTCAGTTAAAAAGAACATTTTCATGAGAAGCGGACCATTCGACTCGGCACCGGGTTCTGAATAAGGGTCCTCACAGGGCCATCTAAGTTAAATATGCTAGCCGGCTGATTACATTTAATTCTGCGCGCCTGCCATAGCAATGAGGACAAATTGGGTTGTTGTGGCTGCTGATAATGCTAATCTCCTGCAGCGGTGGGGGGAAATTACAGTAAAACACGGATGCACACTGAGATGCCACATTATGGCTCCAGGAAAGGCTCCATCATGGAGAAATGAGATTCTTTCAACTGAGGGGAAAAAAACCCAAACTATTAACACTTTAGCTCTGCTCACCGTAAAATTGTCATGATTAAGGTCATTCTGATCTCCCTTTG
Organism: Poecilia latipinna; assembly: GCF_001443285.1. Lineage (NCBI taxonomy): Eukaryota > Metazoa > Chordata > Actinopteri > Cyprinodontiformes > Poeciliidae > Poecilia > Poecilia latipinna. The sequence continues at coordinate 41,094 of NW_015113227.1, read as the reverse complement.
TAGTCTGTATCCACTACCCTGTCAGCTCAGCAAACTACAAGTTTCTCTGACACAAACAAATACATCCTCCAAACGCCTAACATACTTGTACGCTGACAGGATCAGAGTCCTTTCTATGTGTGTCCTTGACACCTCCTTGCATTGCACAGTTAATACAAAGACGAGGCTCAGTTCTCTCACACGCAGCTCTGGGGCAGACAAGCCCCTCTTGTTCGGAGTGAGCACACAGAAGATGGCGAGCGCGCCCGTTTCTCCCCAGGCAAGAGCATGTCCTCGGCTTTTGTAGCTGCCTGGCCTAATTGTAAGGTACCTGTCATCCTGTTTCAACAGTGAGTGATTTGTGGCCTAGAGCAAAGAATGTATCAATGCCAGGTTGAACCCAAGCACCTTATATTATTGTGTCTATTTTTACCCAAGAACAAGTCATAAAGGCTGCGCCGCTTAGATTAGCCGTTCACTTAGTGCAGCTCCACCCCTGACAGTTGGTGGCAATAATGGCGACAGCAAAAAGACATACATCAAAAATACTACACCACCCAAGGCAAACATGATTATATTTAGGACAACCTTGCTCTGCAGACTCAATACGAATCCACCTGGCTAATGTATAAACAGCTATGTTTGCAGGCTGTATTCCAGGTTTAATCATCTCCACTGAGATAATCGCTCCCATTCACTAACTCTCTCCGTGCAGAGCATTGGTAGCATGCAAAGCTGCCGCTGTAGTGTTTGCCTACTGATGTGAAAACTGCATCTTTGCTTTCTGTTTGTGACTGATGACAAAAAAGGTCACTGCAGTCATCTGATCATAATTTCATTGTCCTTAGGAGACACATATATGTCAGGGGGGAACAAAAATATGGCTTCTTATTTTTATGTTTCTTTTGTCTGAACAGATCGGTGCTTTATTTTATGTTAACTAGCTCATAAAACATAATGCTGTAGGAGCACAAATTGTTACTGTATTTACTGGAACAGCTTTAAAGCAATTTCTGGACAAAGCAATTTGGAGTGGAAGGAAAATGGCTCGTGGTTTTCAAAACAAGATTTGAAAATGTCCAACAATTTTCTTCAGCGTCCATAGATTAATAAATAAAATCTCATGCAACCAGTTGCCTTCAGAAGTTTAATTAGTTAATAACTCCATCTCTGCGTAATAAGGTCTCAGTATAAATTCACATGTTCTGTATAGGTTAGAAAACAATATCTTTGAACATCTCACAGAGCGCTCATCTAATCCATCATTTGAAAACAGAATGGTTTGGCCCCTTCACTATGGCTCTTTCAAAAGCAAAGTAGAAATGTTTTTAAACATAAACGCATTAAGAAAGAACAGTTTCAAAAGTTCTTATCAATGTTTTAAGAAGAAATGTCAAATTGTGCAAAATGTGACTGTGTCTGTGCATTTAAAACCCAGCAGACTATTTACCAGAAGTAAAAATGAAACTGTGCAAACAACAGAGATGGGCAAATAACGGCAGAAATGTTATTTGAAATGAGGAAAACTGTGCAAATAACAAGAGAAATCGAAAAACCTACTGAGATGGTTGGAAGCAGTGTTGGCTATAAACTGTTGCTGGGAGGAATTATTTCTAAAACAGAAGGGCTCCAATGGCACAAGGCCTTTAAGAGAAGTTTAATGGGGTTTATTTCTCTCTTTTTGCTCAAATTATGTCCTTTTTATTTCTAAGTGGGCTATCTCTCTTTCTTTACTTTCCATATTTATGGAAAAGGCTCACCAACCTGGCCTTCCTATAAACTTTGTAAAAATTAGACAATGTATGTTGTTCTAAATTCTGAAAACTAAACTTTTTTTATTTAATTACATTTTAATTAAACAAATTACAATTTAAATTTTAACTAAACAAATGAAAATTACACTTTTTCAGGTAGATTTTCAGCTTTGCAAAAATATTTACATTTTTTGCAAAGTTGGTAAGGGACACATTGCCAAAGGATTGGAAGCAGCTTTAATCTAAAAATAGACATAGTTTAAAAAGTTATTCATTTTCCTTCAGTTTTACAGCTATACACTGCTTAGGTTTGGTCTGTCAGATACAATCCTAAAATGTCGAATCGAAGTTTGTGGTTGTGGTATGACAAAATCTGGATAAGTTGAACGGCGTTTGAATACTTTCACAAAGCACCGAGTGGGTCAGACGACACTTTATGAGACGTGCACAAATTCCACAAAGTTACCAGAGTTTACTGCTCAACAGCTCCAAAAGTTGCGAGCCATCTCTACCTGCCTCTATATTTCACTTTCCATTAGAGCAGTGTTGAGCGACATTTCTTTTGGCTCTCTGAAGGATCTTCTCTTCATTAATCTACACTTTAACTGCTTCTTCACAGATTTTTGACTCAGTTCCCGAACCTTTTCTAAATTAAATTGAATCTTGGCTGCATCCCTACATCTGCAACAGAAAAAAGGATCAATTTTAAATCGCATCTTTAGACAAACTGTTGCTTTCAACCTGTGGTAAAGACCCAATTTGTTCCTATTTTCTTTCAATGAAATCTATGAGAAACACCAAAGATAACGCAGCCTGACAGACAGAAAATTGTATTTAGCAGCAACAAGATAAATTCTAAACAGCTGTAAGCTAAAAACTTGGCATACGCTACAGAAAACGCTCAGCCCTCTAGTCCCGTGTTTGTTATCTTAATTGGATCTCTGTCTGCTTTTTGAAATACTTCACTTGTAGATGCTGCTCATCTAATGGTTTGACATTGTTGCACTGCACTGAAGGTGCAATTAAACACTTCTAACAACCTAAAATACAAAGCTGAATATTTTACAGTTTGATTTCAAATCTTCACTGTATTACACAGCAATCTTGGTACGGTCGACAATTAACAGCATTTTGCTATGAGTGTTGCCTTTACTCTGCCTTGATTGCTTGATTCAGCAGCTGAATATTTCTGCTTTCTCCTGCTGGTAATGCTTGTTCCAGGGTCCAACTGTGACACAGCTTTTTGCCGTCCTAAACGCGCTTCATTTCACACCAAGAGCCTTTCTGCAGCTGCATATTGTCAGCCAGACAAACACTGCAAGCCAAATTAAGCTGACCAGACCACATATTTCTGTCACGATCGCTCAGATTATGAGGAAATTGCTTTTGTTGTTTAATTGTTTGTACATGGTTTAAATGTTTTGACACCAGATTTCTGCTTCTGCAATTTTATGACTGAGACACTTATGAAGTTATTAGTGTTAGTACATTTATGTGTATATATATATATTCATTTATTCTGTTTTACATCATCATACCAACAGTTTTCAAATCATTAAACAAATTTGACAAACAGAAAAAGATAATCTGATTAAGTAAGAGAATCTGTTTCAAATGATGATTTCGTTTATTAACAGAAACAAGCAGTCTAAGTCAATCTGTCCTTATGTAAAGAAGTTAAATCCTCCAAAAGCTAATTACAGGCTGTAACTCCCCTGGCAGCAACAACTGCTATCAAGCATTTGCATAGATTGGCAATGATTTATGGGTAGCTGCGGATGAATTATGGCCCAGTCTTCTTTGAAGATTTGTTTTAAATCAGGCACAGAGGAGGCCTGCTTAAGGTCGCACCAGAGAATCTGCATCAGAATGGAGTAGAGATATAATAATTTGTGCATGCTTAGGCAAATAAAATCTAAATGTGATGTTCCTCTGTGTCGTTACATTAAAGTCACACGCATGTGGACTGCACCCAGACGTAACAGTTACACAGACCACAATTCCCACAAATCTCCTTCCAATGAGGTACAACTGTGCTGCTCTAAATTACAGTCACCCAAGGGGCATTCATCAGAACATAGATATGTGCAGGGCACCTTCAAATCAGAAAGCTAATAATAAAAACACCTGAAATCCAGGGAACTGCATACCGGAGGACTGCACTGACCTTTAATAACAATCATCCACGTTCACCTGAGGATAAACTGTGAGGCCTTTTATGCAAATCTGTGTTCTTCATTTTATCTCATTCTTATGATGCATCGGGGTCATATTAAAGGCTCTAAAATTATGTATCATGTCAAAGAATATTATTTCAGATTACATTTACATCCCATGCAGCCAATATTGCTTTATTAACTAGATTTTATTTTTTTTTGCTTCCTGATGTATGATGGATGATTCTTATGTGTATGATAAATAATAAACATCTTTATCAAGAAGAAACTTGCTCAACTGGTCAAGCTGACTGAAAGTGGATGAATGAAATATTTTGCTCTCATTTGCTGTATTTGAGAGACTCGTATTATTTTTCTATTACATTTAGTTAGAGACAAGTAAGAACAATACGTGAAAAGAGTAAATGTCGTTTCAGCTGACTTTATTTTCAGCTCTGCACTGATTTCCGATGCTAAGCATTTAACTGACTGGTCCTCAGAAAGCCCTGCAAAGTTCCTGAAAAAGGCTGGAAAACAATCGATTGTTTCATCACCAGCTTGTGAGAAAGCAATAAAACAGTTCTGTTTGTTTGTCAAAATTCTGGATCATCTATCGGACCTTGGGTGTGCCATCATGCCAGCTATAAGTGAAGACAGATTCACAGAGAGGCAGTATTTATCACTCTGCCTGCAGCAAGGCGTAGAGGGGAGCTTCACGAGTACAGAGACAACTCAGGCAGATGCCACTATAAATAATGCATGAACAATGGAGCCAGAAGAAGAGCCTTGGAACAGCTAATTATTCAGCCCGACATTTTCAGAAACTCACATCGAAGTTAGCAGCTGAAAAAGATGGAACTCAGGCCGTCACTGCTGCCGCTGATAATTCTGCTGCTGATTTGTGTGCCTCCACACTAATGTCAGCACGGGTAGGCTCAATTCGGAAATGTATTAATCTACAAAGATGTTTTCCTATTACAACAAACAATTTTCTCACAATTGGCTGAATACATAAATTGAAATTTGTTATGTGACAAAAATTGAAAAAGTTTAAGGAGTATGGATACTTTTACAAGTTTGTTTTGTTTTGTTTTTTTGAGCAACATAAATTGCTATCAGGAGGCGGGGGGACTTCTCTACAGGAGCAACACAAAGCATTGTTTACACTCAATTAAGAGCCACCCACACTTGTGGTGGAAAGACAGCAGTATCTCCTTCTCTCTCCCTCTCCTTTGCTTGTGAAAACTGAACATCTGACGGGTCGATCTTCAGATAGCTATCCGCTTATTTAAGTGTCACGGTTTTCTCCCCAAACATAATTTCCACCCGGCGATGCGGCACTCTATCAAAACTGGAAAGAGGCCTCATAATATTCACATAATCGCATACATCCTCCGTGCTCTAACTTTTCATATCTGTAATTACAGTGGCCATTAGCACTGAAGCATAAATCCTGCGGGAAGCTAATAAATGGTGGAGGATGATTACGGGAGCTGAAACCCCTCTACTGACAGCGGCTCTTTGAGCTGAACGAGCTCACTGTCAAGATGCAGCAACATCTTATTTGCTGGAAAATAGAGCCGTCACTGGTCCTCCATTTATCAAGACTTCAATCAGGAGCGACCTGTTGAAGGGTCAGTGAACGAGCCGCTGATGATGTCTCGTTTATAGGAGCGTGCCATAAATAATGCGTATGAAGCAGGTTGGTTATGGGAGTTTAATTGGGAGTTAATTAGTGACTTTCACAGGACATGAGAGAATTCAGTGGAATAATGTTTGGCACAACACTTTGGCCTTGAAGCGGCTTTTCACTGGAATGCATTAATGAATATAATAACGAGTAATTTCTGTTTCCTAAGAAGTTTAAATATCAGAGTTAGTGAGTCAAGCCTTTTTTTAATTAAAAAAACAATATTAACGCGTCATTTATATTTCAGAGTATATTTATTTTCTAAACAATATAATAAAATTGGACAACCTTATGATTTTATTAATCTGGAGATGGAGGCACCAATGAAAACCCAAAGCCAAATTGTTCTCGACCTTAAAATGACAACAAGGGCAAAAGTAAATAAAATTATCCCGTTGGACTCGGCCAGGCAATCTATATAATTGAGGTTATTAATGCTGTCTAACTGTTGCAAAAGTTCAAAATCCCTACAGTTTTTATATCATTATGAAATAATTGAGTGACTAAGCAGTAAACCATGTGCAAACATATGCAAATTAAGATTGAACACACTTAACGAAATGAGACAAAATAACGTGACTAAACTTCAGATACTGGCTTTCCATAATTTGAGTGGAATAGAAGTGAGATAATTTACGGTAATAATTTAATTAGATGTTGGTAGGAAATGTGTTTCAGAAGAAATAACACTTCTTCAGGAGCTTGAGAAAGGCTCAGCCACAGCCTTGGAAAAGAACTGGAACTGTTTTGTTGAAAAAAATAACCATCTGTTTCGTCTAGTAAATCATTGACTTTAGAACCCAGAAACCATGCCAAGTCTTTGCTGATCCAGAAGAAATAACAGTTGGCATGGAGAAAGGCTTGAAAAACAACTCAATGTTACAAAATGAGTCAGTTTATCAGCTCTGGTCTAGCGCCTAAACTGCTGTAGACAGTTAGACAGGACAAGAGAAACTGAACTGGTTGATGCATCTTCCAAACATCTCAACATGTAGCTGAGATATATGAAAACCTTTATACTTTGAATTGTTTTAATCCAAAATCAATGCACTATTATTATTCTCCATATATGGCTGGAACAAGTGACAATACAGAGATAATATGTCATGCCACAGTATTTGCTTTGCCAAGAGGCAGACGAAGCCACCAGAGTAAAGTTAATAAAACTACAAATCAAGTTATTTCCGTGCACCAATAACAGAAAAATAACATCAGTAATTAATTTTAATACCTAAAAGAAAACGGTAGCCAGCTGAAAAAAAAACATCTTCTACATTTCCACCAGTAAAACCACGGCTGGCACAGACCAGGACTCAGCTCTGGCAGGTGGAAATCTTAAACAGTGCTCTTTAGTGGGCTAAGAGTCTGCAGAGCTTCTTAATGAGGTCCCTATCTGCAATGCTCAGAGAGATGGGAGAATCTGGCTGAAAAAAAAAAAAGTACACAGCAATTCATTTGAGCAATGGTGTGAGAGCTTCTTAGCAGATTCACTCAGATATACTATACAAAGCAGACAAATGTCAAATAGTTACATATATACATACAGCATTTAAAATGAATGAGACTGCATTCATTTTTAAGACCCTATAACTGCCACTGAGTGAAGAGTTGTTGTAGATAGAGGCAAAGCAGCTCTACTTTTGGACAGACGGACGGATGGATGTGCTGTGTTTATCATGTCATGTCAACAAGGACTTTTTTTAATCCTGTCTTTATTTCATGTAGGTACAAATCCATCTGTTTTTCACACCTCATATTTATCGAGAAGGTAAACAAATGCAACCTTCACATTTCAGACGGAGTATTTCAATGCCCTGGACAGCAGATTACAGTCCTGTCTGAGCGCAAGCTAGCACACCCATCTGTTCACAGCATCACATCTCCACATATGCTGCAGCCAACCCTTCTCTTTTTTCTTCCTTTCCGTTTTGTTTGATAACGAAGACGGATTTTTTTTTTTTTTACTTTTCTTGACTGAAATGCCACCATTTCCTGAACAAGAGGTCATGATGCTACAGTGCAGCATTTTACCAAACTCGCTGACATTCAAAAACCTACCGCATCCATGACTTTTCAAAGGAAATTCACAATAGATTAATAAAACTTCAATTAAACTAATCAACAGAGGGGCTTTGTTTAATTATTATTTGACATTTAAGAGAGTGTGTTGGATTCCGGATGTACTAAAGTCAATTTAATCTGACAACCTCTTAAAAATCATTAAGATTTACTGTAATTGCCATAGAGCACATAAAATTATCCAGCAAGATACTCGAAAATCATGAGGTTAAAGCAGAATGTTCATGGTCTTAAGTGTTATATTCATTTTATTTAACATTTTAGTTGGATGAATTTCACACCTATTATAATCTTTCTCATTTTTTTAAACACTGCAAAGTAAATTGTAAGTTAAAGAACTACCAGACATTGTATATAAGGAATATCTTGACCAGCGTATCTGATATTTGCTAACTAGTTCCTGATTCAAAAACAAAGGAGCTTCTCAATAAACTAAAATATAATCAGAGATTTGATATTTATTCATTTCAGTGACAAAATTCAAAACGGAAAACTCATAGCTTCACTTTGTTCCAGTTAATTTCAATGATTATGGCTAATAAAAATTCAAAATTCGACTCATTACCAAATTTTAATGTTAAATGAAATACTTGAAATATAGGCCTAAGTGTATACAATAGATGAGTTTCACTTTTTCTGAGCTCAATTACTAAAAGACATTAACTTTTTATTGATATTGTATTTTGTTGAGATACAGCTGTACAAGCACTCCCTCTTAAACCTCCGATATTCATTAAGGACAATAAATGCAATAAATGGTCTGACCCACTCAGCCTCGGTCAAAATGTTCCAAAAGAAAATCCTGTTTGCCTTTTCTAATTTGAAGTGGACTGGAGGTAAATTTTACAGCCAAGAACAAATGTACTCAGGATATTGCGGGTGGGCATCCTGCCAGAAACCCCCACCATGAGGCCTCATCCCAAATCTGTTCAACCCTTCAGTTCGCCAAACACTCATCCAAACAGACAGGTGAGGCACACTGCTTCAAGCACCTGGAGGGGTGATATGCAAATTTGCTTGGTGGCTGAGATTTGCGATTCAATTACAAACTCTCTTGAGACCCAGTTGTGCGGACATCGCGAGCACCCTCACGTAGCACCGAAGGCGGTAGAAGACGCTGGAAATTTTCTCTGGCCGACACTGATAAGACTATCTGCCTGAGCTGATATTTCCCAGCAGTGAGATCAAACAGCTGCTGGGTGTTAAGGTGGAGGCTTGCACGGATTTGAGACTGCTCACCGGCTTCTCCAAAGAGATCTTAAACATGAAGTTTATGCCGCAGATTCGTCGGTCTTTTGTCACACTGAGGTCACCTTACATCAGACTGCATACCCTGAAATACTGAGTTGGGTTTATGGTTCCTAAGAAGAAAAAAAAAAGCTTCTCAAAACACTTAAACACAGTAACATACAAGTCAGTTCAGTCATTACATTAGAAGATTTCAGGTAAAAATAAGTGACAGCATAACTTAACCTGGCATAAATTCACTTTTCAACATTTAATAGACATTCTTTCTACCTTTTGATTGTTTTTTATATGATTTCCTTAAATGCTCTGTGTCCAGACAGCCATATTCAATAAATTAAAAATGTTAAGAAGTTTATTTACTTCAGTAGCTCAATTAAATAAGGGAACACACTATATATGTTAACAACATCCAGAATGATATTTCAAAGCCTTAATTTATGTTATTATGATGATTTTTCACTTATGAAAACAAAACATTTAAGGTTACAATAGAGCCACTGTTCAGGTAGAAGAATTTACCGATAGGACAACAAATATGGCTCTTATGGAAAAATAGCAAGAAGACAGCCATTGATCAACGAAGCCAAAAAAGGTATTTTGAGTATTTTCATACCATAGAGACAAAGTGAGCTATAGTGAAACATGGCGGTGGGAGCATCATTGTTTGAAGATGTTCTACTTAAGCAAGGACAGGTAAACGATTCAGAATTGATAACAAGACATAATGCAGGGAAATACTGGAAGAAACACGTGTGGCTGCAAAATGACCCAAGAATGTGGAGCAGGTTCACCTTCTAGCAGGACAACAGCCCTAAACATACAGCCAGTGGTGTGATAACAGCATGTTTGTCATGATCGCTAGGTGTTATGTTTCAATGTTTTTGGATTGTGTGTATTTTGAGTTGTTCATTATTTAGGTATTTCCATATTCCAATTAATTAATTTGTGTTTAAGCTCTTAGTTCTTTCTGAAGTTCTGTTCTTTGTGTATGTTGGTTTTTGATATTGTTTGATATTGATATTGTTTCTAGGTTTTAGTTAGTTAGATCCATTGTTTCCCTACTCAGTATACTGATCCATTGTTTCCCTACTGAGTAGGGAAACAATGGATCTAACTAACTAAAACTAACTAACTAACTATCTCCTGGAGATACTGAGTAACCATAAGCCATCTTTCCTTTCATTTCCTCCTTAGATTCTCCCCAGAACTGTTGTTCTTGTCCTGGTTCTTGTGTGCTTCCTTATGATGTTTATGTCCTGTTTGTTTATTTGGGTTCACATCTTCAACACCAACACATATCAGTGTTGGAAAAGCCTGGAGCTAAGTCCAATTGGGAATTCAATTGGGATTCAGGTCTATCTGGAAAGACCTGATACGTGCTTTTTAAAGACACTGATCTTCCAATCGGATTTTACAAAGAATGAACAAAACATCAGTCGTATATGGCCTTAACTGGCAGAGACATACCTCAATACTTTCTCTCTTGCTCTCGATGAGGGCGGACGCTTTTTTTCTCTGCTCCCTCCCTGCCCTTGTCTGCCCTGCTTGCTCTGTTTTGTCCTGCCTTTTTCTATATTTTTGGAGCCTTTCTTTGCACACCATCCAAATCTACAGATTATGGATCTGGTCAACTGATTTCTCAATCCAATTGATCAAATTTTCGATGAGAAGTCTGGACACAGGAGAGCCCTCTTGTCCTGCGGGGACGCACCCGCGGGATTCTCCCTGGATTTATTCATGATAACAGGATTTCTGCTGTTTGGAGCTTGTGGATTCTTGGATTAGTGACAAATTTGTGACGGACTTGGCCAAACTAGCGATCACTAAGACTGTTGGTGTGGACAGAGACGAGGACTCTAAAACTCACTAACCAGATGCAATCGATCTTGGAGCAGTTGCTAGTTTTGGCTCAGTGGAACGGCCAAACTAATTTGAATGATTGGGAACTGAGATGTATTGGAGAGACTTTAGAGAAGATTGAAATTCATAATCTTCCCGACCTAAGACATTCTGTTTATGAATTGGCTTTCCCCGTGTGGCCTTGGAAGGGCTGCATATTTCTAATCTCCTTGAAGATATGTAAACACAACACTCTTCCCACCTCACCCCCTCCTGTTTCCATGGAGCTGTGAAGCTGAGTGCTCCTAAGGACATCATTCCTCGATAACAAACACCTCTATCGGACTATGCCAGGGGCTTATTGCATGACTTTGACGTCGCCGCCTTCACGCATGTCTCTGTTTTGCCCCTTTGTTTTGTCTGAATGTTGCCATCTGCCCTAATGTGTCCTTTCCTCTTTTCCTTTGGTTTGCCATTTTGTTTGTATTTCCTTTTAACTCACGTAAAGCACTTTGAATTGCCTTGTTGCTGAAAATGTGCTATATAAATAAAATTACCTTACCTTACCTTACCTTACCTTCAAAAGTCTGGCAGCTTTACAACTTAGGACTAAAGGTGGTTCTAGAAAATCTAGGCTCAAAGGGGGAGAATGCATCTTCTGACGTCAAAAACGAGTGAAAGACATATGATGTCTCCAGTTCACATTTATGTCACACTTTGTGCCAGTCTATATATATATATATATATATATATATATATATATATATATATATATATATATATATATATATATATATATAATCTTTTATGTAAAAAGGGTAAAAGTGCGTAAAATCATCACATTCATTAGTTTGGAGGGGCGCGGACATGAGAGCGCGCGCGCTTATTAGGACTTGGAGTCTTGTCTAAAAAGATGAAAATTATAATCTCTAAACATTTCTTTCGTAGCGACTAATTCGGATTAAAACGCAGTGTTGTGTATGTAGTTTGGGGGCGAGAGTTAACTTTGCGGCTTTACCCCATCAGGTGCGTCCAAAGCGCCAGTGCGGAGGTATAAAGGCAGAAGAAAATACGGCACTCACGTCTCTGAAGCGATTCCAGTGTTTGGTCTTACGGCTGTACTGAGAGATGGTTGACAGCCATTGCTCATCTTCCATGAAATTCCCGTCTCTCGCCGTCTCCTTCCCACTTTTCGCGTCCACCTGGAGCGAGACGCCCACCAGCAGGTACAGGCAAGCCACGGTTCTCACAGCCTCCATCATGTTAGTCAGGTCAGCTCGGTTGGGGATGTATCCTGCTCCTTCTGCTGCTGCTGCTGTCCTCCAGCCACTGAACCACACGCAGGATTCCTGCTGCTGCCTCAACGCATTGACTGGAGAGGAGAGAGAGGAGAAGGAGAGGCGGGGAGGGAGGAGGGTAACGAGGAGTTCCAATACTGATTCTTTATTTTAGCTAGTTTCCTTATTTCAAATGTTTATTTTTTAAGAGCGGAACCTTCAGCTGCATATGAAGCACACAAGCGGATCTTGAACCATTTGAATACAATCAGGTGATTTTTTTTTTCCCGTTCAATTTATATATACTGCTCAAAAAAATAAAGGGAACATTTTGCTTTAATTTTGTGTGTGGCTCCAAATCCAGGCCTCCATTGGTTAATAAATTTGATTTCCATTGATGATTTTTGTGTGATTTTGTTGTCGGCACATTCAACTTTGTACAGAACAAAGTATTCAATGAGAATATTTCATTCATTCAGATCTAGGATGTGTTATTTGAGTGTTCCCTTTATTTTTTTGAGCAGTGTATATATATAAAAAAGTACGATCTTGTACAAGACAGTGAAAAAAAGTACTTGTCCCGTTAAAAAAAAATTGTTTCTACTTTTTTGTAGCATTGCACACTTTCCTAGTAAATACAAGAAGTAGTTTTCAACTGATGACTTAATATACTAGGGGGAAAAACCATCAAAATATGCAAAAAAGTAATTGCTCCCCTAAACCTTTTGCAACTACTATCAAGCATTTCTGTGAGCAATGCGTCTCTTAAATCTGTGTGGAGAAACATGTGTGAAAGAACTTTGGTTCACTCTTCCTTACACAATTGTTTTAAATCAACTCAATTGGATGTCACACTACATTAACTCAGTCGTACCTTAATCCAGATTAAATCACTCTAAGAACACCCGAGGTAGACTTGCTGATGGGGTCTGGATTATCATCTTGCTGCATAATCCTAGTGGTCTTGAGTTTAAGTTAAACCGATGGCTGGACGTTCTCTTTCAGAATTTTCTGCTTGGGAACAGAATTTATGATTTCATTAAGCCAAGAGGTAAACTCAGACAGCTGGTTCAAGGCATTGACTTTGCAGCAATCCCTCATTTAAAGTTAATATATGATAACAGTGGATGATTAATTGCAATAAGTCATGAACTTTGTGGCGCCAGTGGAAAGGAAAACCTCCTATTAACAGGAAAAACCCTTAGTGTAAACAGGCACATAATTCATTTGAATGGAGGTTTGAGAATCTCAAAAAACGCAAAGGATGGAGTAGACATTAAAAAGAAAACATGTGACTGTTCATTAACATGGAACAGTTATGTTGTGTTGGAATATTCAATAAAATCCTTATGCAGGTGAATTGATTTCCACAGCTCAGCCAAAGAGCAGAGAAAATATGGGGAAAGTGAGGAAGTGATGTCCAAAGTGGTCTTTCCACACTGCTGAGGGGCGAGACTCCCATGAGGCCAAGAGGCAAATGAGGTTCAATTTAGCTTAAAATGAGCTCAGTTTCATTCTTAATTGTGTTCATTAGCAGCAGAGGAAGAAATATAAGAGCTTCTCTACAGAGGTTTCAAAGTAATCCCTATCATTATTTTTCTGCTAACTGTACTGACAAGCAGGTCTTTAACATGCACTGGGGAAAAAGCTTGTGATATGGCTATTTTGGGAATGGAAATTCAGACCTCATAATTACTATAACATGAATTGACTATCATTTAAAGATTAGTAATTGAGTCAAACATTCAGTGTTGGTATACAATGTTTTATTTGTGGTGTTTCATACTGGCCTTAAAAGGACAAATGAAAACAAAAACACAGTAGGAATGTCTTTTTTGTTTGTTTTCCAGGAAATGGTAGCATGCTGTGTAAAACCTAGCTTTCTGATAGAAATCTAGTAAAGTCCAATTCTAACATTTTGTCTTTTATCCACTTGAGAGCTGTGAGAGCTGTAAATATATGCAACTTGTCCGAAATGACAATGGGTCCCTTTGGGTGTTTTTCTGGTTAGTGCTTTGTTTGTTCATTCACGTGGCTTTTTAGTCAAAGTTCATGATCAACATAGCTGGCCAAATCTGTTCAACATTCACACTTTGACCATAAAAACGATCAAACACTCAGAACAGACCATGTTCACTGCAATATTTATTCAGTGTTACGTATAAAGTGACAATTTTATTTTTTAAATTTAACAGTTTTTTTTTGTTTGTTTGTTTTTTAAATAAAAGTTTTATTGTGTATATTAGTAAGAGGTAGCAGCTGGCAATAAAAATCAGTGTTTACAAATCAAGCAGCTATATATTAATTTGTAATTTAAGTTCCATTGCATTGTTTATTAATGTCACTTTGGAGTTATAAGCAAAGATGTGCCTACTTGGGCAAAAATATGCATTATGTCATACTGCATTTTAAACCGAGGATGAATTTTGGTATTCAGATTCACCTGTTTAATATTAAAAGGCTTATAAGACAGTATACGGTTCATTTAAAAAAATAAATAACACTGAATTAAACTTAATTTAACCAACATATTACTTGTTTTCTTATGCAGATTATATTTTTTTATTAACCTATGTTTAGGTCTGTATATTGGGTCAGACCTAGAGCCCAATCTCGTGTAAAATCAGCTCAGGACTGAACCGGTCCACGTTTGACCCAAGCTGGGTCGCTCTACGTCAGCAGTGTTTAGGATGTGCGTTTTCTAAAATGTAACTACATATGAGATTACTTTTGTTGTAAGTGTGGTTCTTTAAATGCAAATTCTGAGGAAGCAACCAACAAGGTAACTAAAAAAAATACACTTTACAGAAACTATGCTGAAAGTTAATTTTGAGGGGAATGGAAGTTCATTACATTTACAAACATTGCTGTACAACAGCAATGTTTGATCAGGATTTCACCGCACTGTACCAAATAGTGTGGAGATTTAGAGTACGGAGCCGAGCGAATAAAAAATTTATTACATCCGGTCTTTTTTTATCCAGAATTTATGACCCACAGAGATTTACTGTACCTGCACATCATTCTGAGTCTCCCCACGTCATTCCCGCTGCTTCTCTTAACTCTGCATGCCCTCTCCTCTCCTCTGCATTTCATCCCCTATGACGATAAACCTAATCCAGCACCCCTCTCTGCTCGGATTCATTTAAGTTTAAGGTTACCGGTATTGGCCAAGGCTGAGTAGCCAGGGGCAGGATCACATTTCTGTCATGCTGCTTAGCTGGCAGAACCAACTCTTGACACTTGCATCAAAGTTGTCGATGTGGCAAATGTGTGCTTCTATTGTATGAGCATGCAGAGCTGTAGAACTGGGAAGCAAGGACAAGAGGAGAAATATCTCCAAGTGTATAGCAGTGTGTACATGAAAAATATGACGTGACAAGTTAAAAGGGTGCATTAACCAAAGCATAATGCTAAACGTTGATGATTAACGATCGCACATCTGAATTGGGTCACTTCTTCATGGGTTTTTTTTTTTTTTTTTTTTTACACTTTGCGAATTTAAATGTTAACCGAGAAACCTCTGTTTTGACCGTAGTAATAAATGTTTCCTGAGGGAAATGCTTCAGAGCAGGAAAAGCTGAGAAAACATGTTTATGATCAACTCTAAGCTGTTAAATCATCTTACAAAGCAGGTTTTAGGAATGAGAAGCCACAATATTGCCAGGGGCTCTTACGGGTTTACCGGTTTGGTCCCTACAGCATCTAATGTGGAGACGGGGGAATGTTTTTATTTCTAAGAAAGGCTGTACTCAGACTTATAAGTTCCACTATGATCTGGGTGTCCTAAATCTTTAAAAATATGACAGTGGTGACAAAATGTGGAAAAGCTCAAGGGGTATGATTAATGTTTTCAGATACCAAAAATGAAATCAGCACCATTTGTGTAAAATAGTATCGCAGCTCCTCTTAGATCATTCTGTATGCAACCTCAAAAATCTTTACTTTTTTGCTGTTGATTGCTTAGTTAGCAAATATTGCGAGGAATGTTGTCACGAGGACTTCAAAATGCAGTAAAGTGATTAACAGGCTGTCACTGCATTAATCAATAAATAGCTTCTGCTGCTCTTGCAAGTTTTACATCAGTTGAGTACAGCAAAAGGAGATTTTGGAAACAGCGCAGTTATTGGACTTTTAATTTCCATTGAACTCTTGAAATCACTACTTCATTATTGAACGCAAGGTAAAGTTTAAAAAATAATTTATAAAAAATACTCACGGGTTTGATTTAGTAACTCGGTTTTGCGCTGTTTTAACACATCGCATTTTTTAGAGGCATATAGACAGTACGTCCATAAGATAAATTTAACAGATCACGATTAAGAACCACATGACTATTAAATTCCATACTTTTCATGTCGCCGTCATATATTCAAGTCAAAGTGAATGAACAACTTTGTTGATTTAAAAAACTAAGATGGGGACCAAACTGAGCCATAAGTGTGGACAACATGCAGCCATCAGTTTTTTAACGGTCCAAATTCTGTAATTTTAACCGTTTTTATGTGCATATGCAACTGAACATCATGTTACCGCCTCAAACTGGCCTGTGATCGTCTTTGGCAAAAACTTTGCTCACATCCATCAAAACAGGAACTGCGGATGCTTTTTATTTTAGTCATGAAAGCGCCGCATGGTTTACATCTGCAGACCGGAGTCATGTTTGTCAGACTGAGTTCAAGAATAAAGAGATTGACTTGATGCCAGTTCATCTCCCCAAACTGATGCACATTAATAAACCCAGTCCACCCTTCACTAAGCTTATTGAGTTTTCGCAGAAGTAGCAGAAGCTGGGAACTTTTTTTTTATTTTTTTTATTAACATCAGACAAGGCGGTACACAGCGCAGTTTGAAGCCTTTCTTATCTGGAAATATTCCCGTCGTATTACAAATGCAAACAACACATGCGAGTCTAAAGAGTCCTGATGAGCCGCGCAGCTTATCACAGCCGCTCGTATTGTCACACAATGAAAGAGCTCTGAGGATTTCTTCAAGAATTCTCGGTAAACAGCAGATGATTACGGAAAGCTGTGAGGGAATGCAATGCGGGGAAGCAAACAGTTTGGCTGCATGCTTCCATTCGTTGCTTGGATCTGTTGGGGCTTGGTCAGCATAATTTTCTGCCCAGCGAAGACCTGAAACACAAAAAAAAATCATCAATGTTTGCACTTTAAAGCTCTTGATTTGTACTAATCTACAAGTAATCTCAGTTTTTCATTGTGATTCCTTATGGTTATATCAACTAAAATTCATTAAAGGTTGTTTCATAATGTCATGAAATGAAAGTTGAAGGGGTAGGAATACTTTTGCAGAAAGCAGGATAAAGGAGCATATTCAACTACGACGTACTAAGTCTGAGTGCTCATTTCTCTCTCAGTCTGAGGAAGCTGCATTCTGATAATTGAACCCAAACACTAAAAAAAAAAAAAAAAAAAGTCTGCATGACAAAAAAGTCAGACTAGCCCGAGATGAAAATCCCCAATCCAAAATCCCATCAGAGGTTATTTCGAATGTAGGGGAAGTGAATAAGCCACATCTGGAGGCATTTAATAAGTAATCTCAAGTGACTTAGAACTGTAAATGAAGCTGCTAGAAATGCATATGGATTCGATTCAATGGGATTCAAACTGGGTCACACAGCTATTAAGACTGCAAAGTTAGTTGAGAGCAGTGTGACAGCAGTTTGCCACTGTTGGCTGAGCACTGAAGCGGCTGTTTTTCGCACTGCAGGCAGCTTACAGCAGCAGATGTGGGAGAAAGTGCAGCACTTTCCCCCAATTAAACGCAGAGTAAACAGAAGCTCGCTTACACTTGAACTGCTAAACATGATCACCTCTGGGAAATGTTCTTTTTGCATTATGTGTGACAAAGCCACGGCACTTTTACTTTGGGATTACAAAGAAACAAAACTGTGCTTCAAGCCTGAGCTTAATTACCCTCATGCAAATGTGTCAACAACAATCAACAACATATTTGGATTGTTTCCCCTTCCTAAAAAAAAAAGTATTAGTTTACTACTTTGCTTGCGAGAGTAAAAACACAACTGCCGATCTTGTGGGAATACCTGCCGGAGCAACATTTTTGTTTTTATTTGATGGTGAACTGCAGAGCCAAGGACACCGCTGAAGCATATTGCCAGGAAGAGTAAAAAGAAAATTCAACTGAAGGATAAAAACGACGATCCTCACGAGGCATTGCTTCTTTTCCAGTAACAGCCCTGTAACTCCTGCACTGAAGTGTTTTTATAGCTTTCCCGTTAGAGGAGAACACTCCCAGCAGTCCGAAACAAGCCCAGAATTGATGAGTGGGCTGTTCTCTGCATCAGCACCAGATACCGGTTATCACCATTGTAATGATGGTGAACGATTTCAGGTGATGTGTGGAACGTTTTCAAGATAAAATAAATAAAAAAAAAAAAGTATGCAAAAGGAAATCAAATGAGTATAATTTTCCAGTGTCTGATCAGAGAGTTTGCAGCAGGAAATGTAGGTGTCTGTATTCTCAATCAAAACTGATCCAAAATGCTGATTTATCTTCAGAACTGCGAACATTTCAAAGCATAAACACTTAATCCAGAAGCAACAAACCATGATAGGGACCAGTTTGCCTTCTGCCTTGTCTTCAACACTTATTGTGAAGAATGAATTATAAGAAAGCTACTGCACTCTGTGTTTAAACACTTTCCAATAAACACGACTGCAGCATAAAACGCATGCGGACAGCTGCAGGAGGCCTCTGCATGAAATTCAGATTCAGCACTCTGAATGATTGGCTGCTGCATGAATCACCTGCCCTCTCACCCCTCTCGCCTTGACTGTCAATCAAGGCTGTAACACCGGTTACTTGACACAGCGGTTAGCGTGAATTTCAAACGGTAGAAAAAGATGACGAGAGAATAAAATCTACAAAAGGAAGCTGTTGAAAACGAAGCACCGTTGTATTTTTTTTTTTTGTTGCGTCCAAATTGGAAGAACTTTGATTTTGTCGCAATGAATCAGAGAAAGAGATATTTCAGGCCAAAGTGAACTTCAGCTTTCTGATCGCATCTAAGTTCATGAACATTTGTGTTTTTGAATTTTAGATTTGCAATCATTTTTTTGCCAGGTTGGGAATTATATAGCACAGATTTTTCCAGTACATTTATAGAGTTTCTTTTCCTTACACACAAGCTGATGAATGTTTAGAGAGGAAATAAAGGTTGGAGGTGGTGTGCCACTAATAATCTTCCTACGTGAAAGATGCCTTAAGAACAGAACACAGTGTTTCCTCTCAAAGTAACTGATATAAAAGCATAGCTATGAAAATAAGCAGAAAAATGTACATAGTTTAAGTAATCCTGTTTTGTTAAATTGCTTTACTTACATTTTTCAAATCATCGTGACTGTGAGAGAAAAAAAAATAGAAAAGTTCAAACGGCATAAGAAGTTTGTACAGTAGCTTTTGCACATATTCCCACACAAACAAATATTTTATTAAAACATACATCTTCCACCTCATTAAAGCTTCAGAAAATAGGGACGTAGATCAAAAGGAACAAGCACAGTACACAGATCTAATTTATACAGCTTTTTGAAAGCTGCTCAAGCTCGTCCTCAGATTTTGGAGGTCTTAATGGAGCTTCACACCGCAGGAAGAACAAAACTGACTAATTAGGGTGAGACATGTCAGGGACAGAAACCACGCATCTTGGCTGGTGCGCAAGCAAGCGCAATCACACAGATGCCGGTGACAAGATTTAGTCATTTTTAACAGATTCGCAGATGAGACAAAACATTACAAAAAAAAAACTCACAGATAAAGTGATAACACTGTTCACGTTTGACAGAAATCACATCGAAGGATTAAATATGTTATATATGCAATGACTGGTTCGGATCAGCGTGCATTAAGTATTAAAACATGAAAAGCGTGAAGAACGCGTTACAGTCTGCTGAGTCAGAGCTTTCCAGAAACAGCAAGACTTGTGTTGTCAACACTGGTGAGTGAGTGTCTGCTGTAATAGATCAGACATGAGGCTTAACATAATGCACTGTAATATTCTTGGCACAGCCATCTGCACTGGTGACGAATAAAGGAGTAATGACATGTTAAGGAGGTGCTCGTTATGTCTGAGTGTGTGCTTGTACAAATTTATGCACAGGAATGAGTAGTTTTCACTTGCAATCCTCACAAGGACGGAAACGAGACCTAATTTTGGTGCAAAACAATTGCTTGGCCAATACTTCCTGAAAACCCCAAACTGCTTTCATTCCCTTTGGTAACCATCCCACCTAAATAATATCTGCAGTAATGAGACAAAACGAACTCACAGATGCCTGAAGAATTTTGGTGTTCTAAATAAGTTAATAAAGAAGTATCTAGGAATTATATAATGAAAAAATCTAGGAATTATATAATGAAAAAAGAAAATCAAAATCAAATGCATGCAAAATTAACTGTAGCCCTAATACGAAAAGGGGGTAGTAAGGAAAATATATGTACAAGTTCATGCTAGCACTGCTGCACAGCTAGGTGAGGCAGGAAGTTAGAAAAACTCTGAAGCTTTTGTTCAAAAATAGTAGGTTAGGATCCTTACAGTATGACACCATTCAGTGAAAATGTCACGATTAGCACAAAAATCTAAAAGTGTACACAACTTAACTACTTTTATTTCAATCAAAAGAAAATATTTAACTGTTGCTAACTGCATCAAAATGAATGTTACAGTTATTGTGATTTTGATACATAAACAAAATCAAAAAGAAGAAAAAAAGAATTACCAGACACTAAATTCAGTTTTTTTTTTCTTTTTCAAATGCTTTTTGTGCAGAACATCATCTATTTTTGTCTTTCTGCATTTCATCAAATAGCACAAGCTTACCTAGCTTCTATTAGCTTGTTAATTAGCTGGGCTATCTGCTCAGGTGGAGAACACAGTGGGCTGTCGATGCCTGCAGTCAGCTGCTGCTTGTTGGTTGATAAAAACGTTTTTGTGGTCCTTCAGATTTACACAGCACTCTCTGTATTTCACAAGACTGGAAATGTTTTCAATTCCCCAAATTTGACTTTCTTGCAACTGAAGAAAAAAACAGAGTTGCTTTCTTCAGGTCAGCTATCCTGCAGTGTGCAGCAATGTTTGGGAAAGTGGCTTTTCTGTCAAACTTTACACTCCAAATAATCAGTGAAAATGCCAGTCATTCCAGACTCCTTTCTTGGAAAAATCATTTAGGATTGGCAGCTCGCTCGTGCCAAGCAACAAAGTAGAAGAAATTAGTCTCACATAAAAATAAGGAAATCATGCCAATTAGACAGACTTTCTGCAAAAAAAAAGATTCCAAAATGTCAGACGAAACCGTATTTGAATGTTATCCTTTTTTCTTTTCTTTTTTTTTGTTTTTCAACAAATAACACAAAATTTGAGATGTTACTTTAAGTAAACACAAATTCGGACCATAACAGATATTTTTAATAAAATGGTAACATCTCCCGCCTCATCAGACAAGCACAACACACTCCCTTAAACCGGCGTTGGTGCAGACATCTGTAGAACTCATCTTTAATCATGTCCCTGCCAAAACAGACGAGAATACACAGTCCTCAAACATTTAATTAAATTGCAAATCATCTGTCGCTCCTCTTTTCCCTTTGTGTACACTTGAGCTCTATTTACTCAGCCCTAGGTGGAAAAACCTTTATGCATGCGTTACCTGGAAGTGGTGCTACACTAGATATGCACTCTTGAACCAGAAACAAGCATCCTGTCTGGAGAGCAAGTGTGCATAATTAGGTCTCTTTGTTGGTCTGAATAAACATGTTTTATTTTACGCCGCTGAGCAAACAGACAAAATGACCATGACTGTGGACAGAAGAACAGAAGAGGAGAAGGTAAACTAGTCGAGCCGCTGCTAAAACGAGCAGCACAGGATGGCATAGTGAACAAAGAGAGCCCTCAGACTTTACTGGTGTAACTTTTGGCCGCTCGGCGATCACGCTCCTGCATGCTAAACAGAGAGAACCACCAGCTGAGGGGAAGGCGAGAGAAAAAAAAATAAAAATGGAACGAACAAGAAGCCCTGCTCTTTGTCTGACGTTTGTATTCAGTGACACATTCGACAGAAGGCACAGGGAGCAAAGTTGCAGCAGTTTGTGTGGGTAGGGCTCCTTAAACAGAAAGATGGGGTATAAGATGGGACTGGCTAGTGCAATAAAGTGAAATAAATCATGCATGAAGCATTAACACATTCAGTGAGGTGAAAGGATGTGTGCTACAAGGGGTTATGACATTCAGTGGTGTGAGGATGACATTATACCGTGTCGGGCTGTTTCGACGACTATAAACAGCTTTCTGCCACGACTCAGGACGTTTATTTTTCTTCAAAGTGTTCAGAGTGTCACCTTCATTAACTACAAAATGCCTGAGTATTTATTTTATTCTGTTTAGGCCAATTCATCGCATTGTAAAACAACAAAGATGGGGCCCGTTCAGGATAAAATCACTTTACTGTCAACAACAACCCTACTTCTGCAAAAATTCATCTTTTCCATCTTCAAGATCATAACACAAAATATGATTAATACAAAAGTACATATTTTATGTAGATGCAATGTGTACACACGTTTTCTTCTGATGGCCTTTTATTTAAAAATATTGTATTTTACATTTGATAGCGTTTGACAAATTCATGCCTGAAAAAGCTATGCTCAAAATAAAAGCAAATACATGCTGCCACCTAGAGGTCAGAGCCGCTAACTGCAATTTTCTGCTGCTCCAGATCTACTTTCTCACCCACCTCAGAATATTACGCTCAGCTGGGATAAAGGTCACGAGAAGCTTATGCTGCCAGCAGATGAGTAGTATCCGGTGCAGTCTGTTGAGTACCTCTGTGACAGCTGGACAGTGTTCAACTCAAACTCTCCAAAACTGTAATTAGCAAATTTCTGAAACACAAGCAAAAAAAAAAAAAAAAAAAAAAAACATGTTTTCAGACTTTAAATATCATTTTCAGTTTAAAACAACTATTTTGATAGACTTGTTGGAGGTCAAACAAAAATATTTCTTGCCATCTACGGTGCTTAGCAAAAGTATTCACAGTTCATTGTGTTACAATCTATTTACTGACATTTTATATGACACAAACCTGGTTGAACGTTGCTCTTTTAGACTATTAAAAGCTTGAATTATTGTTTTATGATCCAGTCCTGCTTTAAACATTTCCGCCTCTTTATGCCTGACCAGTCTGCCATGTCCTTTAGTCTTCATGATGCCGCTGTTCAGTTATGTTCTAACAAACTTGATTATATTGGATTTTTTTTTTTGCAGGAGAATCAGAGTAAAAGGGGTCTGTATACCGAAAACGGTACAAGAAGGACAAAATGTTGTAATAAATAAACTGAACAGTGTGACCTTTAAAGCGATCAAACATCTGGGAGTATTATTTCACTCAGAGCCTTAAATCTGAGAACATTTTGAAAAAAAGTTGACAGAAGTGAGGCTGGGCAACAAGCTGCTCTGCCAAAACCACAAAACCGGGTTTTACAGAGCTGCTCAAGCTCTTAGGGGCCTCTGAAAGCAGAGAAAATGTCAATCCTATTAATGCAGGTGCACATATGCAGGTGCTGAAAGACAGCACATGTATCTGGTTCATGTCTTTATAGGTTTTCTAAAACAGGAATTTATGTAATCACCCAAATGGCTTGGTGTAAATTTAAGAGAATCCAATACCACATTACAAACATTTATGCATTAATCTGGATGGAAAATGGGTCTAACCTTTAATATGTTCCTGGCATCAAAAGCCTCTCTTTCACTTGTGGCTTGTTTTCCTGCTCCACCCCTGTTCTCAACTGCAAAAAACACCACAGACCAACAGACAATAAAAGGAAAAACACTTTGATAAGTTATCTCGGAAGAGGCAATAAACATGTTTACTTGCAGCTCCGACAGCACCCAGCGAATGTCAAGGTAACTTCGTTTGCTATAAATGGTATTGCGAAACCGAGGACTGGGGAGAGCGCGGCCGCTGAGGTTTGCACATTGTGGTCGTAAACATGGTCAGCAGTGGCAGACCGCTTTTGCTCTGCGCGGTGTTGTTGTCGGTCAGCCCGGTGCGAATGTGAGAACCGCTGCTGGACGGGATCCATCAGCAAAATGAAAGAAGGCATTGTGAGAGTAGCTGGAAAGCAGCACCCTGTTCTGTGCACGTACACAGCTCTAAGGCCAAACAGAGAAGTACCTCCCTGATTCCTCTCTGGGCAATTTAGCTGTTCTATTTGTTTTGAGGCTCAGCTTTGTGGTCACTGCAACTCCGATCTGAGCCAAAAGATAATAAGGGAACATTGGAAAAGTATGTTCCGGAACAAAAAAAAAAGGACAAATATAATGATCCCAGCAGTTCTCCTTTTTTTTCCCTGTTCGTGGTTAGCTGAGGCCTCGTAAGACAAATCACAAATATCCTTTTTATGAATCAAATGTGGTCATTTTTGGTCATTTTCTCGTGAATGTTCTCACAATTTCATTTGGATATATCTGTAAAAATTGAAAACCTCATGTGTGACCTTAAAATACCACTTTATTTCTACACATCTGAGCTTATTGAAAAGATGCTGTTCTATTCATGACCAGCTGTTGTCAAGTAGAGAAAATGTGATCTACGTCCTGAGGACATCATCTCATGAAACGCTGCTTTTCATAAAGCCTGGGGCAACAAAAATCACACAAAAGTCTTAAAAGCAACTCTTCAACAAACTTTTTTTTTTAAATCACATGTCTTTATGAATTAAGATTCACATCAAGCTAAAATGACAAACCACATGCAGCAGCGTCTGAATAAATTAAATTATCTTTAAAAAAAAAGTTAATTTATTTCAGTAATTCAGTTCAACAAGTCAAGCTCATTTATAGATTCATTGCACGTAAATGGATTATTTTAAAATGTTTCTGCTATTTTGGTGATTAATGCTTACACCTAATGAAAACCCCAAATTAAGTTTCTTAGAAAATTTTAATATTACATGAGACTAATGGGAAAAGAATTTTAAATTCAGATGTTGAATGTTATGAACTAGCTATAACTAATTCTGGGAAAAACTTTGTAAAAAAAAAAAAAAAAAAAAAACCTGATGTTCTGAGATTCGTACCCAAGTACATCTCTGGAAAGTTGAGTGGAAGGTCAAAGTGTGGTAACAAAACGTGCACATACCTGACTACGAACCCATTTAAGAAATTCTTGGGGTACATTCACAAGGTGTGTACTACGGCTGAATTGAGTGTTTAAAATCCACCTCACCCAGATGTATCCAAGGTACTTTTACTGACGTCGAGGTAAAAATATAGCGGATGGGAGAAGTTAAAAATGTGGATATAAGAAAGAAAGAAGTCTCCACACTTCCCAGATGCCAACGGATTCTGACAAAACGTTTAACAAGAAACCAAAAAAAATCTCAGCTGAACCACGGCAAATTTCAAACTGGTGGCAAAAGTTATGCACAGGAAGGAGGATGAATTTCAAACATTTTTTGCACATTTTGCACGTTCTGGAACCGTTTTGTTAATGGAGAGCAGTGAATGAAAGAGAGAGAATCAAGCTGTCACCAGACGGTGCTCATAGTATTTACCTGTGGTGTCCTTTCTGAACAGCGTGTTCATGACAGTACCATGCAGCTTTACTCTGTCCCACTCCCTGACCATCAGCCCCGCAGAGACAAAATGCTCCACCAGCCGATCTGCAATCACCTGCAACCTACATAGAATGAAAAAGTTAAGGTAAAACTTAAAATAAAAAAAATTTAAAAAAAAAACTGAAACCACTTTTTCTTTGGAATACAAACCTGTCGGATCCATCTTTAACACCGACTTTGGCATACAAGACGTCCACCATGGCTGGATCATCATTCATGTACTCTATACCCGTCACTTCCAACGGCAGAGGCTTTCCTTCAGTGATGTCCCTGATGGAATGCAAAAACAAATTAATAGCGTTTTCAAAATCAACATCTATAAAATGTTTTAAGACATTAGATTCAAAAGAGATTAAATTTTCTGTCAAGCCATTTCACCTCTTTAAAGGCCTTTTAATTAGAGGCCAAAGAACGTGTTGTAGTGACCTAAGTTTTTACTTGTTATAGGCGCCTGCTCCAAAAAAAAGGAATAATATTCTGTGCAGTAAGTAAAAAAAAAAAAAGAATTTCCTGGGTGTTTATATTATATTTTGCCTAGGTCTATGTATTAAACTCAGAATAACAAAAAAAGAAATGTATGCACAACAAATATAGCTATAATAATCAATATATTGTATGATTTAATTTTAACTTTTGCTTTTCTGGTTACAATAAAGCCAATTAGATCATTATATGCATTTTGGGTTTTACATTTTCTTTAATGTTTTCATACCAAGAGTTCACACCAGCCCAATGCCTGTTAGTCCGGTTTTAAGCATTGTTTGTTAAAACACATTTCTGCAGCACAAATAAATGACACCATGATTTTCACATGCTATAGTGCAACTTTCATATTTAAGATTAAAGCTGAAGTCATTAGTCTGAGCTTTAAATCAGTGGGAAAAAATTCAAATTAATATTTTAAAGAGTAATTTCACTGTTATCTGAAATGTGTTTGTGTTTTCAAATTCATCACAGTGTCAAGCCTGACATGATGAAGTAATTTTTTTAAGCCTCTACCTGATAAAACTTTGGCATTCTTGGAGGCGTTCACATGCTTTTCTCACTTCTGCGTCATTTAACAGAGCCAGGGTGCCAATTGTCAAATGAAGCTTTGCAGGGTTTTGAAAGATGCTTTCCTCCACTCCGTGATCCTGCAAAAGTAGGTGACACATGATTTATTCGTCATCACGCGATGCAATAATTTAAAACTACTTCGACTGGTCCCCGTTGTGTTTGCATTTGTCAGGAGCACCTGCGAACACTGTCGCAACACCTCATCTTTAAATGTCTGGAATCCCTCTTGAACTTTGGAGTCATTCAAAGGCAAAGACAGGAAGTGAGTGAAGGGCTGTTTCTTTCGGAAGCTCTCCACAAGGACTTCTACTCGAGTGACCGCAGAGGAAACCGCAGCTTTTTGGGCAGCAGTGATAACTAAAAGCAAAAGAAATGCAAAAGAAGGACATATTTTGCAGGTAAATTAGTTTCAGAATGACCTGATTTGATATTTATCCTCACCGATTTGTCCTTCTATTCCTTGTTTCGGGATGCTGATTGAGGCTTTGGTGTCAAACTCAAGACGTCTACGAGTTTCTCCTTTTTTCCCAATGATATATCTATATAACAACAAAATTAAAAACATGCTCACCATGCGCACAGTACACCAATGCTTACACAAAAATGTTATTCTTTTCAAATTTAGGGGGGTTAAAGGGAGCTACTTTTTCACAGCTTACTTGTAAAGAACACTTGGGACATCAATGGCACAGCGGTATCCTTTATCTGTTTGCTCAATGAAGTGGGTGTCACAGGTTTCATCCTCTTCCAGAGCTTCACTCTCTTCAATCATACAAACATGGAGTTGGTTTATGCAAAACAAACTAGTAGCAACAGTAGACATTTGAAGTTCCTTGCAAAACCATTTATATACACATGGGTAACTTTATTTTCATATTCGTTCTAGTTAAAATCACTCACGTACTTTCTCGATATTTATGTGGGGACCAACACAAAATACAGTATTCAAGATAATAAAGCTGAGGCATGCATTTATATTTGGTCTTTTTGAGTTGATACTTTGTAGAAGGAACTTGTGCTAAGTACTTGTCTAAAAGTACTTTCTGGTTCTGGTGGTCTATCACATAAAGTCCCAATAAAATACACGTTTGTTTGTGGTTGAAGCGCTACAAAATAATTAAACCTGTCAAATGCTTACTAACCAGATGGTCCCATGTACGAGAAATCTTCTTCTTCTTCATAGTGTTCTTCTTTAACTATGTTTCTTCGATATATTCTGCCGTTTACGTTGATAAGCGGTGGGCGCAGAACATCCATTGGTTGCTACCAAACCTAAATTAAAACTGTTAAAATACCAACATAAAGTGACAGAAAACAATTAAAATTTCGTTAAAATTACCTTCAAATTTTTACAACTTCAAAGTAGCAAGTCATACACGTATGTTAGCTGGTCAATCGCTTTACGACACTTTCCTCTAATTTACGGTAACGTGTGTTACAGATCTACATAACATGTAAGCGGAACGAGCTCCCTGGAACACTATAGAAATGAACCATTCAGATTGTTGTGACATCTTTTAAAATGGCAACTCTCTTTTTGACGGAAATTACAGACGGCTACACAAACACCGCGAGCTAAACTGCGTACGAATAAAACCGAACAATCTGGAAAATTACGGTAGGGTTTTACTATTTAGAACATCTGAGCTGATTGTATTGTGTGGAGAAATATCTAGGCCGAGTGGTCATTCGCTCCATTGCTACAGTTAGCTTTCCTACCAGCTGTTCTGATAGCTGAATCGGAATGCATTTTTGAAACTAAAACAAACGATTTTACGTTTTTTTTATTATGTGGTTAGACTCATATACATAATAAAGATGGTTAGACTGATTTTAGCTTGCTTTGTGATTGATTCGTTGTTGCTCTGCAGACACTTTAGGATTAGCCGTGATGAATAAAGTTCTCGTTGACGTTTTGGTATGTTCTTGGTAGCTTCCTAAGGCAATGGCAGCGTCTTCGTCGTCCTCGTCTGCGGGAGGTGTGAGCGGTAGCTCGGTAACAGGCTCTGGATTCAGCGCTTCAGAGCTCATCCCTCCCAGGAAAGTTCTCTACACTTATCCGAAAGGAGCTGGGGAAATGATGGAAGGTATGTTGTTGTTGTTTTTGTTTTTTAGATGTATGACAGCATGGGCTGATCCTGACGGAAAATAAACACTGTTTTGGGAAAGATATTTTCATATAATCAGCAAGATAGATTAATTCAACTGGGAAAATAATAACAATTCAATGATTCCCTAATGATTATTTGCAGAGGAGAAAGTTACATTCATAAACTGACCCCCATAAACAAGACATGCTAAATTTGCTATCCCTGAAACAACAACACCTTGCACTTTTCCACATTTTAAGTCAAAATGCGGATTTCCTCAACACAAAGTTGTCTATATGTGATAAAATGATACAGGGGTTCATTTATTTGCAATTAAAAGAACCCATGCAAATTCTAAGCTTCTCATCCATCAAATGGAAAACAAATAAAGTGTATCAGAGCTGCAAATCTGACTGGATAGGCCACAATAATGTGAGAAACAGCAAGGAGACCCAGAGGAGTGGTAAGAAGTAAGCCACTAGAAGTTTTGTCGAAAGTTTGCCTCAAGTCATATGGAGGGAACAGCCCCTTGGACAGCTTGATCAAAACTCTAAATAGAACTAAGAATCTGCAGCAAGACTTAAAGATTGATGTTTACAGACACTCTTTGACTGAGCTTCATCTGCAAAGAAGAATTAACCAAATTGACAGTCTCTGGGTATGAAAACCTGGTAGAGACGTAGTTTGTAGTTGCAAAGTAATCAAATTTACTTCTAAAGTTTACTCGGCCAAAAAGCTTTACATTAACCCTGTCCAGATAAGCTATCGGCCTCTCTAAGCTTATCTTGGATTGAAAATTGCACAATAAAGACATCTTTGTATCAGATCAACAAACACAGATATTCTTTTGAAGAAATGAACATAGTTTCCTCTGGACCAAATACAAAACAGGCCATCCTGAAACGCATCCAAAAGCAAAGCTCTCAGGGTTTTAGAGTTGCATCAGTGCCCTGGGCAAAGGTTATGTACTGTTTTGTGACGACAGCCCTGATGCTAAAAGTATATCAAGATTTAGAAAATCTATACCGCCTTAAAGATTACAGAGCTTGCAGGGACGACCTTGCATTTTTCAATAATAAACAAGAGTAAAAAATATATATATATATATATATATATATACATAAACAAGTACAGCTAGTACTGAACTGCTTGCAGTCCAGATTCTCATTTATCACAAAGTCCTGAAAATATCAATTTTGATCATGCTGCACCTTTTTAATGCAATTTCTATTTTCAGATGGCTCTGACAGATTTTTATGCGAGTCTGTGTTCAGCTACCAAGTTGCCTCCACGCTAAAGCAGGTTAAGCAAGGTAAGTCCTGGTTCATACTCCTTAAACTTTTTCATATTTCCGAATTTTGACTTATTAAAACCACAAACATCTGTGTTCCTGTTTGGTTAAATGTCTGCCTCAAACTAGAGTGCACAATCGTGAAATGGAAGAAACTTACTCTTTTTCTACTTTCTTGTACAAATTGAACTTTGAAAAATGTGACGTATATTCAACCAACACGAGTCAATTCAGTAGGCATCAAATTTTCAAGTCTTAACTTTTGGTCTAATGTGGCAACAGCACTATTTTCCACCAATTTTGAGCTCCTTTAGGTTAACCTAATAAAATTTGATATGGTACTAAAGTAACCTGTTTGTTCTTTCAGATCAACAAGCATCTAGAATGGAGAAACTTGCGAGCCTTGTGGAAGAGCTGGAAGCAGACGAATGGCGCTACAAACCAATAGAGCAACTACTGGGATTCACACCGTCCTAGTCAAAGTCATTCAGATGCCTTTTGTGGAATAAATCAGCCAAACAGAATGAAGACAATAGGAAATGTTTTATTCTGTCTCACATGTGATACTTTTTGGATGTAAGAGTTTACACTGTAACATAGAACTAAAAGTTATTTCAACATGTTGAACGTAAGATTTTTTTTTTTTGTATATTTTGCACAATTTTGTGTTTACCTTTTTTAAACCTATTTCCTATCATGTGTACCACCTAAACTAAAATACCTTCCAGCTTAATCTTACAACTACTCAACTTGTAATATTATTTAACAGTCATAATATGTCTTTCATCTCATTCAGACTAATAAAACGGATTCTTGACATGCTTGGTGTTGTGTAGTTTGTTCTTATTAATCCTTTTTCACTGAGTTTTAAGCTCTCTCTTATCTGGCAACTGATTTCCTTATGATTTCCTGCTTCACGAATGTGCCAAAGTTTGACGCACAGCACCGCTGTTGTTTTCGTGCAGCTTTCTGTGTTTACAGCGAGAAAGTACACACGGATCACTCCGAGCGGTTGTTTTCATCCAAATGAAGGCCGGGAATGCACAGAACATACTGTCCTTTGGCCCGGCCCTGGCCAGTGCAGGACACGCCTCCAGCTGGTGGTTAGATTTCATCCACAAGGAGCTTGATCCAGAGCACTCTTGCAGTTGTTGTCTGGATAGTTTTCTTTGTCTTTTTCAAAGTTTTCAAGTATGAAAACTTTACTGTTTTTGTGTGTAAATTTCCGGCTTTATTAGCATAATTCAAAAACATCTACTTCAGAACACCATGTGCCTCCATGTGACTTTCACTTCCTCTCTTGCAAAGTACACGTTATTCCACGCCTACGCACGTGAAACAGCATAGCATACGTCTGGCGGTTATCCAGAACTCTATGATCTAACTGTACTGCGTATGTACAGTTTGCTCACCCATGAGTGACACAATTGCAATTATTTTTGCACCAAGGCTACACAGCCTCTTTTTAATGCCTAATTGTTGTTCTGTGTTGCGTGTACGTGTTCATGCACACATTTCTGCACCCATATCCATTTCCCCACATTTCATCTTTTATGATCTGGTCCTACAGTGTTGTGGGGGTTTCACTCCTCCAGATTTCTTCCGTTTTCGCTTCTTTTGTCACACTTAAATGTTCAGAACCGTCAAGGAACATTTAATATCACAGCTAACCTGAATTAAATGGCAATTTTCTGAGGGGAATGAAGGTATTTGTGACTAAGTAGTTATCCCATGAACCTGGTTGCAACTGAGTTTTAAAAGAGTTTTTTATACTGTTTTGGAAGAACTTTGGTATAACTCTCTTGACAATATAGTTTTAATTCAAACATTAGGATTTATTTGATCATGAATAACCTGTGCAGAATAGGTTCAGTATCTCCATAAAATTAAGTTTACACATTGACTAGAGCCTACCAAAACTTTAATTTTGAGGTTATTATTTGTGACTCACTCAGAGGTGGGCTTGTACGTTCGATTTTAAGATCACAAACCGATTAATAGAAATTCTCCCTAGGACTTTGTGGTATTTCGGAGTATCCTGCCTCCATTAGTTATGGCAAACTGTCCAAGGACTGAAGTGACAAAACAGCCCCTAATTGTTCCACTGCCATTTTTGCACAGTTTCTTTTTTTTGTTGAATGAGGAACACTTACAAATGAGATTTGCTTTACATGTTCTGGGTTTTTTGTATCGCCTCCTGAATCAGTCGCTGATGCAAACTGATAGTCTGGTTACCAGCATATCGAGGCATGACATGTTGCTTTTTGAGACCTTTAAACCTACTTCATGTTGTTAGCATCTAAAAGTTATATCTGCGCTGTACAGATCGAATAGCAATCATGCCTTAGTGGTAATCATAGTTAATTTATGACTTCAGAAAGAAAAATAATGGCCTCTTGACGCTGAGCAAGGTTGGATAGTTTTTCCCTTCATAAATAAAGTCAGTTTGAAAACTACCTTTTATACTTGCATTGGTTCCCTTTGTCTCATTGGTTTGTAGATCTGAAACAAATGTGTCAAGATATCATCAACACTTTAGTCTGAGAATAAATATAATGCTTACTGATGAGGTGAATAAATGGTGGCCTCTTTAACATGTTGCTTTTAATTTATGTTCACATTTATATCATGCAGCTTATTGCGTGTTTGCATCGCTGCGGGTCAGATAAAAAATTCTGATGTAATGCTTGAGAGAAAAACAGGTGACGTAATGTACTGTACACTGCAGCCCTGAACCAGCCTTTGGCAGTGTCTGCATGGACTTTGTCCTTTGCTTTTACGGCTGCCAATGCACCAAACAACAACAGCAAAAAAGAACATACCTATTGAGGATGCTATACAAAAGAACCGCTATATGACGGTTGTATGCCCAGACAAGTCCCTGTACATTTCCACTACAGTGGGGTTGAAGCCACCCCTCCCTCTAAACCTCTTTCTCCTCCTGTTTGTCTTTCTTCTCTGCTGGCATGTTACCAGGCAAGATACAGCTCACAAGCCGTGCCCCTCTTTTTGATTGGCTGGTTGGGGTAAAGTGGGCGTGGCCTAGTTCAGGGCATATATAAGCATTGTTGCAGGGGCAAAGAGACTGCGGAGTT
The DNA here is from genome assembly GCF_001443285.1 of Poecilia latipinna. NCBI lineage: Eukaryota > Metazoa > Chordata > Actinopteri > Cyprinodontiformes > Poeciliidae > Poecilia > Poecilia latipinna. Next base: position 7,884 of record NW_015113227.1, on the reverse strand, counting down.
CGACAGCTGCTGAAAGAACGGGAAGGAGGAGTGGACGGTGGAAGTTTTTAGAGAATAACTATCCATTTTTTTTTCAACAAAAACAACGACTACGCACTTTAACAGCTTTATTTCAAAACTGTAAGTATTAATATTTGTTAGTTTTGCTGAAATTAGAGCTAATTGGACTAGCTTAAGCTGCTTAATTATTGCTGTTGCTAGCTTTAAACGTCTGCATTTCTTTATTGTAATTAAGATGGCATATTTTCTATCTCTTTTACTTATTTTTTAATGTGTTTTTTTTAAAAGTGGTTGAAGTCTTATGTTAATTTGTGGTCTTTGTGTCTCCTCATAAAACAGTTGAAATCTGACACGCATCTGTTGAACACTAAAGAGAAGACAAACATGCCTGAAGTCTTTGCACCAATAGAGGCTGGAAGTATACCTCCGTCCCCAGTGGACAGCAGTCCCAGAAGACTGTCCTGGGGGAAACTGGTCCAAAGACTGGCTGATTTCAGCACAAACGACAGCAGCATTGAATCAGGGTCCAATAATGGCAGCAGGAGTGATCTTTCAGACTCAGGTGAGCGTTTCCTTCCAAATCTGTTGAAATCCTATTGGAGGTTTTTCTTATAACGCTTGAAAGTGCTCACTCCCTGCTTCTCCTCTGCAGGCTCTGATGTCTTCAATGATCTGTGTCCTGTGAACGATGACCTTTTCTTTGACCCAATGGAGGAAGCAATCCTGAAAGAAGTAGTGGACCTCATTGCACGGAGCCTAAGGGAGGCCAAAGACTCAGACTGTGCGTTGAGATGTACCAAGCTGCTCATTCCAGAGAAACTTCTGGAGCACATCGGACAGGAGCTCATCCACCTGGCAGCTAGCGAGCCCTGCGGTTTAAGAGGGGCTCTCATCGACCTCTGCGTGGAGCAAGGGGCCGCCTGCGAGAGCATAGGACAGCTATCCGTGGACCCTTATCTCGTCCCCACATTTCAGCTCACTCTGGTGCTGAGGCTAGAGTCGGGCGGGCTGTGGCCTAAAATCCAGGGACTGTTCAGCTCCAAGTCTCCTTCCACTCCAGCTCCGAGACAAGCTATAAAACTTAGCACTGGGTTCCGCGTGATTAAAAAGAAACTGTATTCTTCTGAAGGGCTGCTCATAGAGGAATGTTGAATGGACAGGGGGGAAAAAAACTCACAGAAAGGCCTTAGAACTTCATTTATGTGATGCCTTTTGAAGTGTAAGGATGGACTTTGTCATAATGTAGCCTTTTGTTCCTACTGTAAAGGACCTGAAGTTTATGGTACTTGGAACATTTTTTCTTTTTTAGCCTAACCATTGTGCTTCATCTTGGTAAACGGGCATTTTGCAAGTATTAAAGTGTGAACCTTAGTTTCTATTGAAACTTTGTTCAGGCAGCTAGCTGTATTCTTTGAATCTCTGTAGATTTATTTTATGTTTTTCCATAAACATGTCAATGAATTGAACTGTAGCCCGTCGTGTTGGGGTATCCTTCACACTCCCAGAGTTAAAGCCAGCCAGTGCTTGTGCATTTGCAAGCCACAGCTAAGGTTTCAAACCTCATTCAGTTTTCTGTTGCGTTTGAACCTCATTGCTTTCAACTTTATTTGATATTCAGATTTTCATAATGTTGCACTGTTTTTGTACTTTCATGATCACAAATAAATTATTGGTTTTTTTTTTAATAACAATTCTTTGTTTTGAAATGTTCTTGTATTTGTGGTTCATTTTAGAGTGAGATTTAGGTGACTCACGGAAATGAGGAGGAGGTGGTCAATTTTAATGTTATAATTGTCATATAAATTATTAGTCTTATAAGGCCTAATATCATAATAATGCGTTTTTTTTATTATTAACCGCATAAAAAAACTAATAATTTGGCTGTAAAGCCTTTTGAGCAAACTTGTATTTGGAGATTTAATGTACTCAGTGTTTGTTGACCCATAATCAAACCCTTAAAGCTTATTAGATGTTTCTAAATTTGCGCTAAAAAGAAATGCAGGAAGTTTGGAACTCAACATGGATTTAAACTGTAAATGCTTAAATATCCCCAAAGTATGATACATGTCTTTACAGCAGTAGTGTTACACAATAATGAGGATAATCAAACTTTTTAACGCTGCAGTATTTCTTTACTCAGTGACTATTTACTTTGTGGAAACTGTAATGGAACAAGGTGTAAATCTAACCTATATAATCTGAAATATATTTAGATGAAATTACAGGCAATCACAATGTGCCTCCAATATGTTACAGGTGTTCACAACTTTCATCTCTGACTATTCTAGAAAAGTTAATCTCAGTAATAAAAAAAAAAAGATGTAAAACTCATATTTTAAAAAGATCTATAATACACAGAGTGACATGTATCTCAATACTCTACTTCTATTGATTTAGATGCTTATGGGCTACAACTATTAAACATTTAAATCTTGTTTCTTGAAATGGATTGTTACAAAGGAGGGTTTTTAATTCAGACTTACTGAAAGGTATGCTCATGAACTGTTATACGGGATTAACAATAATACCAGAGCTGCACACCAAACGTCATGCGAATAAACTATGTTTTACTACATGCGGCAGCACTTTATTTGACAGGGTGTGCATAAGACTGACATGACACTGTCATAAACATGAAGGAGTCTTTATGAATGTCTATGGCTGCTATTATGAAGTCTCATTCTCTAAATAATGACACTTTTAATCCAAAGTTGCTTTAAAAGTTGCATTAGAAGTCCTGACTTTGTATTATTTTGTAAATAATGACACTTTAATGCAAAGTTGGCACTTTTAATGGACTGTCAAGGCAACTTTTAGGGCAACTTTGCAGTAAAACTGTCGTTATTTACCAAATAACATTTCATGACAATAGTAACAGACATTAAACTCCTTCGTGTTCATAACAGGTGTTATGTCATGTTTATGACAGTGTCATGTCAGTATTATGCACACCCCGTCAAGTAAAGTGTTACCCTACTTGCTACACACACAAATACGACACACTTGCAAAAGTGATTAGACATGGAAAAAGAAGCAAAATAATGAATCAAGAGTAAAAGTAACAGAGTTTACTACTGAAGTTGTGAGTAGCAGCCATCTTGAAATCCTAACTGGGATTAGTCGGAGTTCTACCACTTTCCAAGCGAGATGTTCGGCTTGGGTTTGGCGTTCCAGTTGATTCCTCCGACTTGGAAGTCGGAATGTCCGAGTTCCGACTAGAAATGGAACGCAGCATTGTGGAGTTCGTCAGCGACTCTCAAGTTAGCATTCTTCATCATAATTCTGCTTCATATCTATTCTTAATAAGATATCCTTGTATTTCTTAGTTTTATGTAATATAAAAGTCTTATTATTTATATTTTGAACAGAATTACTGAAATAAATTGGCTTTTGGGTGATATAATTCATTCAGATGGAGTGGATATAGTGTTGCTGAGTTCATGCAACAAAATGGATAACATTAGTTGTGTTGAATCAAAACTCAGATGCAACAAAACTCCAAATTACATAATGAGTGTTGACCCAGAACGACAGGGACATTTCTGACTGAAGTTTGTTTTTATGTTAAGTTAAAGTTTTATCTGCTAGAGAGAGGAGTACTGACTTCTTCGAACAGATGACCCCACTAAGAACGAAAATGCTTCTCTGTTCTTGACCTCTCAGATAACGTGTGTACTCATCTGCAGTGACACTATTCTTGAATGTAACAAGCAGTCACACACTCAGTCAGCATAAATCGAGCCACCGTGGTTTTCAAGAGGTTTTCGGGTCAAGGCATCAAAATTTTTTTTCTTAAGTTCCTACCCACAAATTTGACCGTTTAAATCAGCTGTCATGAGTACGAGCAGAACTTGAAGTTGAAACCAATTCATGACTCAAGCGGAAAAAAAAAAAAATGTCACTGAGAAAAAGTTGCAACTTCTGCTGAAAACAGCTGAACTTATTTATAGAGAAAAGAATGTGACGCTGCACTCTCTGCTGCTCGGGACAGGCTGCACGTCTCACTCTCAAAAGTGTGAACGTGCGCGCTGCCATGTGTCCACTTCCCAGCCTTAGTCAGCCTCCCGGCACAGTTTGTACTAAATATGCTGACTGAGCTTTTGTTTTGTTTTTTTGTTGTTTTTTTCCCCTCTCTCTCTCTCTCTCTCTCTCCCTCTCTCTCTCTTTGTCTCTCTCTCTCTTTTCGCCTCCATGCTTGTTCTGCTCGCAGCAATGAGTCACATTCAACATGTTCAGGCATCCATTTTTATTTTTATCTGGGAGTAGAAACACAGTGGGGGACAAAAAAAAAAAAGTGAGACGTCGTTCTACTTTTCTCTTAGTTTGGATGATGTATGTAATAAATAAGATACAAAGAATAAATATCGTGTTCCGAACTAAAATATGAGATGTATCAGAGACAATACACAGCGAAAACCTACATCCTGCTGTAGTCCCACTTGGTGGGTATAAGCACACGTTTCATCCTTTTGGCACAGTGCCTTACAAAAGTATTCACCCCCCCTTGAACCGTCTCATATGCTGACACTTTACAGTCATATGTATTTATTTATTTATTTATTTTTTTTTTAGATTTTATGTGATATACCAACACAAAGTAGAGCATTACCGGGATAGGAAAATGAAGGGAACACAAGGTTTTCCACAATTTTATAGTGACAAGCGTGAGCTGAAATTGTGCTGATACCCCTCAATAAAGGGTGAGAAATAGGTTTCCACCTTCAGGCGTGAACTAATAGTGAAAGCCATTGTTGTTCACCTAAATTGATAGGTAAAGGAAGGAACTCATCATTCATGTGAGTCTGTAGGAGCTGCACAGATCCATGGCCCTATCAGTCCAGAGGTAGAAGAAAAACGAGGTGGTTGGTCAGATGGAACCAAGACTGAACTTTCCGGATTACATGCGACGTGTGAAGGAAGACGAGTACGAAGCGTTGACCTGAACGCATCATCCCAGCTGTGAGACATGGCACGCTTTTCTTCAGAACAGACAGGGAACGTTGTCAGAACACAATTTTATTTTTTTGCAAATCAATGCATGCATTTGTGTTCAGCTAAATACAAAAAATATAAGAAGAAACAGTTGGTGGCCGTAATAAAAGACTTCTGAGGGGCTTTCTGTTGGTCTATCACAATAAATCCCGATTTTATTTCACGTAATGTGAAAAACCTCGAGGGATGTAAATACTTTTTCGACGCCTTGCATCCAAAGTGAAGTGAGGTAAAACCACATGGTCGACCTTCGTTTAATCAAAGGACAAAAAGTGACAGGATTATCTCCTGACTCTTGTCTCTCGAGCACATTAGAACAAAAGACTATGTCTAACTACGCCCAAACCGTGAGTGCACGTGTTAATCAGAGGCTACACCAATTTCCCTGCATAGTTAGAATGTGCATTTAGAGTCAGTGGAAACAGCTTCTCCTCTGACTTCAGAAAAAAAAAACAAAGAAAAAAAGGAGGAAGCATTCAACATGGTATCTTTTAAACTGCTGTGTAAGTTAACATCCGCATTTCTATTTATAGCTAAACTTTGTGCCTGGTTCGACACTGGCTTCTCAGCCCTACAGAGGTGAAGCAATCTTTTTCATCTTCATGGCTTCTGTTCTTTCGGGCTTCACATCAAATCTACATCTTGTTCCCTTGTCAAGATGTGATAAATGGCTTTGTTTTAATTCATGGCTGTATATATATATATATATACACACACACATACGAAGACTTCTATGTCAATCGCGTGAACTTAGAAAAGAGAGTGGAGAGGGAGGAAGTGTTTTACTCGTGTGTCGTTAGCTACGTAAGGCCTTGAGGATGTCGAAGCGTATGTATTTACAGCCTTTGTGTTAGTCATGTTTTGGGATGATTCTAGAAACCTGAAGGCAACAAGAGGAAAGATAATCAGAACTAATCCTATTCTGGAGAACTAACGTAAGATTAGCGGCGTTTTAATGCAAGGAGGCCGTGATCTCTGAGAGCTTGGCGCAGCTTGGAGTTCGAGCCCGCTGCGCTCTCTGGTACAGCTCACTGTCTCCAAAATAGCGAGCCCTGTAGAGCATTCCTTCCTCTGCAACAGACCACACAAACAAGTCATGTGAGATATACGAGGAGGGCTGCAAAAACCTCTCCGAGCGTTGCAAAAGATTCAGCCTGGCCCGGCCTGATGCAAGAAGAAGCCCTACTTTGCTGTTTCTCTTTCCAGCAGTTGTTGCGGAGGTTTGAAATGTAGTCGTCCTCCACGCTCCGCTCCAGATTTTTCAGATTCATGCCAGTGAACTCTTTGGAGAACTGCTCCCCCACGTAATATGGCACCTTCAGGTTCTCAGTCAGCCTCTTCTGCGTGTAGCCAGCTGACCTGACGGGAGATAAGACAAACGTGTGGGAGACATATCATATGACAGCAGGCAGCGCAGGAATGACCCACTGGGCCCTGAATCAACTCGGCTCAGTTCAAAAGGTATTTCAGATTGCAAAAGCAAAAGTTTCCATAAGACAAACGAAACAAAAAAAACTCTAAAACCATCTGTTTCTGAAAATCTAATAAAATTAATAGATTATTTTCATGCAACTTATGACTTTACAATGCCTTGTGAAAATCAAATGTTTTCACATTTAAATCATAAGTCCTGATGCATTTTTTGGGTTGTGGAGTATAATTTGGAATAGAAAAGGAAAAAAAATAATAACATATGAAAATTGTGTCCGGTTTTCTCTTGCAAAAAAGTCCAGTTTTGGTTAGATTGGATGAAATATTCATTTTCAAGCCTTGCAACAGGTTTTCAATTGGATTTAGCATTGTAAATATTTAAATCTATTGTATTTACTATCATTATCTTACTGGAAGGTCGGACCTTTTCTCTGGTTTCATCTCTCTCCCGACCCCACAACTGTACCATAGGGTTGTTGTATGGCTTTTATGGCTCTTTTTAACAATGATTAAAAGTGAAATCTATTTCACAATTCGATGACTTTTGAGGCAGCTGGATACACTGGATTTTATTTCGGGATATCAGAGTAAACGGGTCTGAATACAAATGAGCCTCACACCCGTCAGATTCTTATTTGCAAACCAGTTTCAAGAGTCGCTCTAATAAAACCTCACACTGAGGTTTGTGGCTGTAATGTGAGAAACAGTTCTAAAGTTCACGGTTAAATTAAGCTGGGTTGGTAATTTTTGCTTAAAGATGATATCTCGTTCAAGTCCTTCTGGGTCAGGCAGATCAACCGTTCGGCTGTGTTATTTAACACTCTTGTGCACCGTTTTAGAACAGGAGGTCACACTCACGGCCTGAAGCTGAGACTGTAGGAGGGGCTGTTGACCATTATCTGACTGAGAGCCGACACAATCACCAGAATGAGGATGGGCATGACCTGCACAAAGACAGCCAGACCTCCCTGCGGATGTGACACAGAAAAACATCTCTGAAGGGAAGCGTTGTCTCAACCTTGTAAAATGGCGAGCGACTAAATGCCACCCCCTGCTGGCGATTATGCGACACCACATTATCTGTATGCCGCATTTACTCCGAGAGCTGCAAATATACAACAAACAAAAATGAAAATCACAACACAGACACAGCACACACTGTTGACTGTACAACTTGGTATCCAGTGTGTGCTAAGAGTCAAAATTCAACACATATTTTTAACCCTTAGTCAACTCTAATATTAGCCATTGCTTGTTCAGAATACCAAAAAGAAAATGCAGAAATGTTAAAGAGTGTTTAAAGTTAAGAATGAGAAACTAAATGAGTTGAAGCATAACTGATGGAATTAAATCGTCAAAATAAAACAATGTGAAGACATACAAATATAGAAGAAACCTGCTAATTAAAGTAATTAACTAATGGAGTAAAAATGTAATCAACAACTGATACAGTACTACATA
>NW_015113226.1:295050-307314 GCF_001443285.1 Poecilia latipinna | reverse complement strand
GCAACACGCAGCAAACTTCCCCTTTCACTCAGTGCGTTATAGTTCCACATCGCTTAGGATTTGTTGCTGCGCGTTTGCGCAGAGTGAAGGAAAGAGGAGACCAGCTGCACAGGCAGGTTGGAAATGAGATGCAGGTGATCGGTATCGGCAACAAGAGCCAATGATCGCCTTTCACCGATCATGCACTTTTTCACGGAAATCGGCCGAATGTGATCGGTGGCCGATCGATCGGCACACCTCTAATCTAAATCCATCTCATCATCTCCATCAGTCACACACCTGTTTTATGCCAACCACCCAGCAATTTTTTGTGTCAATTCTCTTCTGTCAACCTCAGATTTCTCTCCAGTCCTTCTAAACACAATCTTCTTCCACTGTCGTCACCTCTGGCCATGCACAAGCTTCTGCACCCATCGTCCTGGCAGTCGTCTTCTTCTTCTTCTTCTTCTTCTTCTTCTTCTTCTTCTTCTTCTTCTTCTTCTTCTTCTTCTTCTTCTTCTTCTTCTTCTTCGTGTTGATGCCGTGGCTCTGTGGAAGTGTAACATCAAGGCCAGGCTGATGTTGGAGTTTTGCTTTCACAGAGCCACTGGAGATTTGAAGTTTTTCTTTTTTCTTTTTCTTTTTACAACTGCGGGGTTTTAAGAGTGTTTTGTGAACCATTTCTGACCAGGGACAACTACAATATAGCATGCTGCTAATGTAAATATTTATTGTTTTTTAGTTTTGACCTGATTCTGTAACAGTTCATTGTTAAATTATTGTACAATAAACGTTTCGTTAACAATACAAGAAATCTTCTTGGTTTTATTGGCGGTTGGCAAAAAACTTTAGGTGAGCAATAAGAAGGCAGTCTTCTTCTGCTGAAAGGAGAGAACCGCTGTGAACGGCGCCATGCTGCCACCTACTGGGCTGAGCGGCAACAGCATAAAATAAAATAAAATAAAATAAAATAAAATAAAATAAAATATTCCTATGTTAAGTTAAATACTATTTTATTTTGTTGAATTTGATGTAATTCCATCCATCCATTTTCTAACACCCTGTCCTAGTGGGTCGGGAGCTGCTGCTGCCTCTTCAGCTAACGTTCTGGGCGAGAGGCGGGGTCACCTGGACGGGTCACCTGGACGGGTCACCTGGACGGGTCACCAGTCTGTCGCAGGGCAGTAATTCCATACATATGAACTAAATTAAAATAGAACTGATTAACTTAAGTTAAATTAAAAGTGTATTTTTCAAAAAGTAATTATTTATTTTTACATAAAAATAAAATTGTATTTTACCAAAAATACATTTGTTTAAATTAATTGGTTAAATTATTTAATTAAAATACTCACATAACCTTGTGTTAAAGCAGAAAGTACGGCGGCCCGTAAGAAAGGCTTACAGGGTCAGTTATGCCGCATGAACTGATCGGTAGATTATTGCGAGGGAACCAAAAGAAAAAAATCCCCCCATGTCCCCTCAAGGCCTCCGTAACTCACTTCAGGTACTTTAAAAAAACGCTTTGAACATTTTGTTGCTTTTAATCCAGTTCAGAACTAAAAACCTTCAGGGATTTTATACGTTCATTGGTTTATGATTCTGTTCACGTTTTAAAGTTTGGTTGTATTTCTTTATAAAACTGATCATTTAATATTTACACTAAAAAAAGTGAAATTACGTCATTTTATTTAAAAACATGAATCATAAGAACAAAATGGAAGCAGAAGTTTTATTCCTTCATAGATGAAGAACAGAGATAGTTGGTTCTGGTTGGTTCTGGTCGGTTCTGGTCGGTTCTGGTCCCAGTAAACAGCTGGTATTGGTTCCGGTCCGGTATTGGTAGGTGTAACAATGAGGTTGCACCCAGTGAGGAGCGGCGGCCTGCAGCAGGATGAATTGCAGCTCTGTTCACAGTGAGGCTGACCTCTGACCTCTGACCCCTGTTGGGACGTCTGCCTGCCTAAATAATCTGGTCAATCTGCAGATTTCAACTCTAAATAATCCCGTTTTAACAGAAAACAGAAACAAGTCGTTCAGATCAGATGAAGCTCCAAATGAAAAAACAGTTTCAGAGGATCAATAAGTCCTTCATCATGCTGACCCTCAGATCACCATGGAAACGACCCCTGCTGAAACAGGATGTTACTGCAGGCATGGAGAGTTTCAGATGTTTTAGGACCAGAAAGTAAAACAACTAACATCAGGAACATCGCAGAGCATTTCCACCTTATTTGTAAAACTGGTCAGTTTGGCAGTTTTACAAATAAAGAAATAGAACCATACAGTTATAAAAATAACCAGGGAGGCAGTTAATACACAATATTTTCAATAAGAATAAAATGTTATTAAAACCTAAAGAAGCTGTTCATATTGTCTTAAATCAATCAGTTCCTGTAATGATTAAAACTGATTTTTATTTATTGAGTTTCAGAATATTTTAAATCCATTCATCTACAGTTTGTTTTCCAGAGATTCCCGAACGTATATCTAAATTTTAAAAAGTACTTTTAAAAAGTTTTTGTTGTTAATCACGTTTTAAGTTACTGTGGTTATAAAGTTCAACATTTCACCCACAGGATTAATATTATTTACTGAGTTTATCAATAAAACTCTGTGAAAACTTCCGGGAGCCACGTGTAGTTCAGACTCCGGCCACTAGATGGTAGCAGACCTCCATGACAGGCAGCTGTCCCTGGACCCAGCCCGCCGTGTCTGTCTCCAGACTCGGACCTCCACCAGATTGGGTTAAAGCTCTGGTGACGTCACGCGCAGCCCCTGCGTGTGAATCGAGGCTTTGTGGTTCAGCTGAGCAGCAGAACCGGCAGGAAGGCGGGATTTATTGGCTCAACGTGAAAAACATGACGTTCTTCTGGTTTTACTGATGAAACAAACACAGCTTCAATATGTTTAATGATTTGTTCAGCAGTAGGAATGAAATGAAGCCCAGACTTTGACTGGGCTGCTGCGTCTCTTAAGGTCAGCTCCTGTTGCTAACACCGGAGGTCCAGCCCCGCTCCACCGAGTCAGATTTTGTTTCTGCAGAGAAACAAATGCTGCTCACATGACGCTCATGATGCTCTGTGCCTGAAAGGAGCTGAAAGTGTGTGTGCCTCAGGAAGAGACACCGTGACCTTTGACCTCATACCTCTAACACAGGGGTCCCCAAACTGCGATAAAGACAACGGGAGCAGCCGCTCTATCTGCTGCACTATGATTTGGAGGTGAATATGTTTTTTCATAGTTAACATTTTTAACTGAATAAACATATATAATAACGACCTTTACATAAAATAATAAACATTTCCACATATCATCTCCGATATCCACCGGACTCTCAGTTGCTCGATATGTCAGCTGTTTGGGATTCCCCTCTGTTCTTACGTCACCGCGCTTTCTGATTGGCTACCTGTCACATTCAACAGGTTGTATTCTCGTTCCCAGTCAGGGAAAACCCCACAGGCTGCGATAAAAGGGCCAAGACAACCAAACTGGGCATATTCAGGATTTAGTGGGACACCAACATGCAGAAGCCTCATCTGTCTGTTCATCCCCCCTCACCCCCGGGCAGCAACAAAATGTCCAAGTCTTGACCGGTCCGCGGTAATAAAAAGGTTGGACCACTGATTTAGCACATGCTAGTAGCAGACACGAAGGATCAGCACGTTTACTGTTACAGTTACCGTTCGAAAACTACCGTAATCAGTTCTGTTAAATCTAAACTTGGCACCTTTTTCTTTTTCAACCCTAATAAATGTGATATTCAATTGACTTATGACTCAAATTTTGGGTGTCCGCCCCCCTCTGCTGCTGCTGCATCATTGTGGAAAACCTGGAGCGGCAGAGATATCTGCGGCTTATATGTGAATGTTTACTGGTTTTTAAAAAAAAACTTTGGGGTTGTGGCTTATAGTCCGGTGCGGCTCATAGTTCGGAAAATACAGACTATAATCCTTACTGGATTTTTTTCTGTGAAGAACCCAGAGAATGTTATTTGATTGTACTTTCTAGAAAACAATACATTTTTACATTTAGGCACTCCTGCGAACGTCACACTTTTTCTGTTACAAACTGACTCCGGCCCCCACCAGAGAAGGGAACAGTTATGTGGCCCTCACAGGAAAAAGTTTGGGGACCCCTGGTCTAACAGCTGGGACTCAGGCGAAGCAGTTAGGTCAGGGGTGGCCAAACCACTCTGAAGATAAAAGCAGTCATGGGCAACAAAAATGTTCTCTTTATCTCTTTTGTTTTGAAAACTGCAGAAATGATTCTATTGTAAAAAGAAACTGAACCAAAACCTCAGAAGGAATCTGAGGATTTGGTTTTTCTGTGTTCAATTGAGTCTCGTCCTGTCCCACGTTGATGATTGGATGATGATTGGATGATGATGGATGGATGGATGATGGATGGATGAATGGATGGNATAAATATATTACTCTTGAAAGATGTTATCGTCTAACACCCTTATTTATTTGTCTTTTTTAATAGGTTGTCTGAAGGACAGTTTCTAACGACACATCTACAATATTAAAATGCAGTTAGTACCATGTGAAGCACTGATTGTTTGAATAAAACAAATGTCTGAAAAGCAATTTGTAGAACCTACATTACTGTTAGAATATGCCTTTTTGTACATCATGCGCTCTGTTAACCACAAGTGCTCTCAGTCTGAAGTACTTTGGTGAACTGTATTTCAAAATGTAAAAGGTATATTTAAAGCATAAGCTTTAATTGAATGACATGCAATCATCACACTGAGTTTTCATGCATTGCTGTTTACATGTATTTACTCAATTTTTGGGACATTGGGGTTTGTTCATCATGTGTTTTTTGAGTGTCATGGACTAATAATTAATGTGACCATTGAAAGAAGTTGTGTTAAACTTCTGGCATATGTTCAATCTATTTTCTGACAAGTTCTGAGCACTTTATATCTGACTAATAGAAATGCTGTAATATTATAAAGCCAGTGCCTTCTGTTTTTTTTTTATAAGAACAGTTGTATTCCAAGGTTTCAACATTTTCTGTTTGTAAGGCTGAAAAATGCCTCAAGTTCACATCATAAGTTGAAATGCAAAAAATAAATGCCTCCTTTTTAAATACTCCTTTTGTCATGTGCATCCATCACTTTGAACTCTCATTCTTAAACCTTTTTAAGGTTGCTTTAACTTTTTTGCATTGATTCAACATTAATTCCAGATTATTTAAGTGCTTATTTGATTATTACAAATTTTAAGGGAAAAAAAAAGATCCTTTAAATTGGGCAAAAGAATGTGAAAGCTTCTGTAAAGACTCTTAATTAAACTGCTTTTTTTATTGTTAATATTACATTTATACATTGAACCAATTCTATCTCTGAACTCCTTATCTCTTTCAAGATTTCAAACCTTAATCAAATGTTTCAGCTAAGGTTTACTCTTGACTCCAATGTGCTGTTTTTGTAAAGTGCAAGCCACCATTTTATGGTAAATTTTAACTTTTCCATATGGAAAAGTCACCTAATTTTACTTTGGGCTTAAATTGAAGGAAGTGCAGTATGCTTAATGGTTTGTAAGGAAAAATGTTTTAATGAGAATATCTTTAACTTCTCAAGTTAGTCCAGACTTTCAAGACAACCTAAGAAGAAAAAAAGCTCACTTCAAGTGCGACAGACTGGGAAGAGCGATCTTATCAAGATGTTAGACACGGACGGGAAGAAATGAAAACACCAATAACCATCTCAAGTTACTGTTTTGACGCCAGCCGTCCAGAATGATTTTCACCCTGTAAGATAGCATCTACTTTTAAAAGTGGCCTCACAATGTTGAAAAATATTGTCAAATAAAGGATAATCAATGTGGACGACCTTCTACAAGAAAATTAAGCACAATACTTTAACATAAATTTAAAAAACAGAGTTTTATTAATGCGAATATTTATTATGGACAATTAAAATATATTATATCCTTGCTCATTTAAATGAATTTACACATTGAATGTTTTGATAAAAAATTTACCAGATGTCTTAAAAAATCACCTTTTACCTCAATTAAAAAAAAAATACAAGACTTTGTTAAATATTCCTTTAATCATTATATCCAACACATTTAATTGGACTTCAGTTCTACTCAGTTTTCTTTAAGTAGAGCTGAATTATGACACTTTATGAATTGGTCATATTAGCATTCAGTTCAGTACAAATTCAGTTCAATTTCTAATAATAAGATCCAACCAGACTGCCATATTCATATAATTTTCTATACAGTACACTTTAAACTCATAATGCTACATGTTACCCTAAGTAACACCTCTGACTAATCTCCACTGCAATAATTCATGGCGTAGTGATAAGTAAAAACACAGAAAGGCAGTTCTTGTCAAATCTTTCTCACCAAGCCCCAAAATAATTTTGAACCTCTTTGCAATCTTTGGCTGCAACTGAATGATATAGAAATAAAAGAAAAGAAGAAAACAACAAAATAAATTATACCAGTACAGTTTAAATCTGGTTAATCGGGTTTTCTATGGTTGACAGCAGGTTGGTACTAAACAAAGAAAATGTAATGTCAAGTCAAATTGTGGTTCGACTGCAAGGGTGAGGACGCTGCAACTATGTAGATGTAGATTTTATATCATATGGTTAAAACTGTGATAAATACGTTTTGAAATTAAAGTTATACTAGTTTGGCCACCATCAACATTGTTAGTTGTGATACAGATTGAGTCATTTCGCATGAAAACATTGTGTTTATGTTTATAGTAACTACTGTTTAGATGATCATGACAGAGTGACTGACTAACCTCAGTTCTGTCCATCATGGTCACATCAGCATCAAGGAGGAGCAGAGGAGAGAAAAAAAAAAAAGATGTGGTCACATGACTGTGCGGAAGTAGGAGCCGGGGAGACATAGAAGCAAAATGGCAGAAGGAGGTGGAGGTGATCAAGGTATTGGCTTGCATCTACTATGTTTTTTTTTATTCGTATAAGCTGTGACAGTGTTCCTAAATGTTTTGTAGGGGTAGAAGACCTTCCAGATTAGCGGTTTGCTTCGGATTTTTTAGTTCCAAGTTTATCGAACTGTCGCAAAAAAAAAAGCAAAAAAAAAAAAAAAACACCGTTGCTTGAACTGATGTTAGCTTAGCAAAACCGCTAAGTCTTAGCACTGATGCTGTAGAGTGCTTTTGTGCTTTTTAGAGACTAACCTCAAAACATTGATATTTGGATATTCGTTTGTATTCTTCTCTTCACGCCTAAAAACCCATAATATTCACCAGGAAGCTAGACTATTTTGAATATGAAAAGAAAATGTTGAAATTATTTAGCTAAACCTGACTCCTGGGGTTTAACGTGATGCTATGGTGCTCTGGAAGTCTCATCTGAAATATTTATTTCGAAGCCGAAAAGCAGAAAAATAATGAAGTGTAGGAGTAAACAAGCTGTTTGTGTTTAATTTGAGATGAATTTAGCGTGAGTTTCGCTTTGGCGCTGGTGCATCAACATTTGAATGATGTGACTCATCCTGACCTTTGTTTCTCAGGAAATTCATCTGATCAGATTGTGGAAGTCGGAGCTGTGTTGTTGAAGGAGTAAGTCAACGTCGCATCTGACTTTTCGTTTTCTCCTGTTACACTGTAAATAGATGTGATTACTACGACTTGTATTTGTCCTGTTGCGCATCACGGTGGCTTGTATTACTGTCTTCAAGTTGATATTACCATTTTAATCTGGGCCCTGGATGGCTCAGTTAATAGAGCAGGTCCACCGTGTGGAGATGCTACTGTCGTCAACTCAACCGTCCTGACTATTTATTGATCTTGCCATTTCTTTTATTGATGGTATTCAATGTTTTCTGCCTGCTACTATTTATTTTTTTACTATGAGCATTGGACACCCAATATAATGAGGTTTTTTGCCTGAAACTCTTTCTACTTTGGTAAAATACAGCAGAAGAATGTATTTCTGTCTCTCCAGGCAACTCATGTTACTGAGTGTCTAATGACAAAAGAATTTTAAAGACGGCATCGTATATGAACACAATTGGTTTTATTGATAGAACTTATGTTAACTTTTTCAAGACACGCCTGAGTTATGTGTAGGACACTCTGACTAAAACATACCCTAAGGCTCAGCAAACCGGTTTCAGCTTCTCAAGAAGAAAAAAAACACAACAATAACGTGAATGCTGGGTACAGAGTGTTCAGACAGAAGACTCTAATCAGCATAATTAATAAAAAGCACTTTTGTTATAACAATAACAAAAATTTGTAACATTAGTCTGTAATTACAGTCTTAGCATATGTTTAACATATTTTAACAAAACAGCTGTAATTATATTCATAAGTGTGATTAATTTCTGATATACACTGCTCAAAGAAATAAAGGGAACACTCAAATAACACATCCTAGATCTGAATGAATGAAATATTCTCATTGAATACTTTGTTCTGTACAAAGTTGAATGTGCTGACAACAAAATCACAAAAAAAAAATCATCAATAGAAATCAAATTTATTTACCAATGGAGGCTTGGACTTGGAGCCACACACAAAATTAAAGTGAAATATTCCCTTTATTTTTTTGAGCAGTATATATGTTTTTTATATATTATTCTCTAATAGAAAGTCAAAATGCGACAAGCCCAATATGATTTACTTTTTAATGCTGGATTTTATTTAGGATTGGAGTTGGGATAAATTAAAAAAAAAAAACCACTTGTACTTTTTTTGAGATTGTACTTTTTCAGCTTTAGACTAACTTTTGAGCTTCTTTTGAAGCATTGTTTTTGTTCAAGGTCTATCAATCAATCACATTTTATTTGTATAGCACATTTCAGCAACAAGGCATTTCAAGGGGCTTTACATAATTAAAGAAAAAAAATAAGAACAGCATGTGACATTGAATAAACAGTAAGAAAGAGAAAGAGATTAATCTATAGTGGTTTATTTGGGTGGGAGATTATTTTAAAGTGATTATACCTGGCTTGTACACATCCTGTTGCCTTAGAGCCACTGCTGATCAAACTGCTTTTTATTTTAGTGGCTTTGTAACATATTATTGTGTTATCAATTGTGTGTCAAAAGTGTCCTGGACTGCAGATCAAACTTCTTTTTTTTTCTTTCTGTTTTGCCCGAGTAGCTTCATTTTCGAGCGGATTCGGCGGCACGTAGACAGTAATGCCATAGTGACCAGAGAGCAGCTCGGTGCACAGGAGCTGTGTGACCCAAACCACAAGAAGCTCGCTCAGTGCCTTCAGCAGATCGGAGACGAGCTGGATGGAAACATGGAGCTACAAAAGTAGATGAACTCTCTAAATTCCAACACAAAATTTGTAAATGTTTCTTCTGCCTGCACTTGCCCTCACTCACAAATCGACTCAGAAAATAATGTTTTCTCTAGGATGATAAACGACTCCGCCCTGAGCCCGTCAAAAGACGTCTTCATGAAAGTTGCCTATCAGATCTTTTCTGATGGTAGATTCAACTGGGGCCGAGTGGTTGCGCTCTTTTACTTCGCCTGTCGACTCGTCATAAAAGTATATGAAAGCTCCTCTGCTGTTCCTCTGTTTGGAATTATTACTGAATAATAAAGTTTTTTTTTTTTTTTTTCCTCCCATCCATTTTCAAGGCCCTTGTAACCAAAATTCCTGATATCATCAGAACAATAATAAACTGGACAATAGACTACCTCCGGGATCACGTGATCAACTGGATAAGAGAGCAAGGTGGCTGGGTAAGGAATCATTAATTACTTCTGATTGTGATTACAAACAGTACTGTGTAAAACTCACCAGGAATCCTAAGAGTAAAAGTAGCTTCTTGTGATGTCATTTTAGGAAAATGTGTAGAATTTGTGCAATTCCAAGATTTTTCTTAGTATTTTACCTCTATGCGATCAAAGTTTGTAGGCCTTAATGGATCTCCTAACGTAACAAAATGTTGATGGTGTGTTACAGTTACGTTAGGGCTTAAGAATTTTTAAGCTAAGATCGGATTTCTCTGAGAATCTTTGCGAGTATAGATCCAGACTTGTATGAATAATTTGAATAGTTCCCCAAACTTTGGAGTCTTTTGAAACAAACAAACAAAAATTCAATAAGCAAAATATAGTGTAAATAATTGTTGTGGTTTAAAAATTTGTTTTTTTTTTTTTTTTTTTTTTCAGGAGGGAATTCGTTCCTACTTCGGCACTCCCACTTGGCAGACATTGGGGGTTTTCCTGGCCGGTGTTCTTACCACTGCTTTAGTCATGCGCAAGATGTGAAAGCCGCTCTAGGAGCAGGGAGGAGAAAGACGGGGAGAGCTACGACTGAAAGAACAGGAGCAGAAACAAGATGATCAAAGGGCCAACGGAAACAAGTCAAGGCTGAGTTAAAAAGAAAACAAAACAAAAAGTTGAGCTAGAGGAACTCGTACACAATTCCTGTGAAACTGAGAGCTGGACTGGAAGCGCTGTTGTACCCTGTGATCGTTAAGCCGCTGAGGAGGAGAGATGTGCATGATGCGCAAAATCAGAAAGATAGGGAGGATTTCAGACTTGAACAAAGAAGGAACTTTAAATAATTTATTTTTTACTTGGTACAAAGTCACTGCACTATGTTTCTTAAACCTAAAACTAAAAGTTCAGCTGGATGGAGTGGGTTCTCTGTTATTTTAGTTGTAGTGCTCTTTCTTTCTTACTTTCTTTTTTCGTTATCATCATCATCATCATCATGTCTGTATGCTAGCCCATCTCCATTCATATGTTATTGTGAGTAGTCCCCCTGACGGAAATTTTCAACAAACTGGTGGGTATGGACATATTAAATGGTCACATTGAGACAAGATAATGACTTTTTTTTTTAAACAATTAATAGATTAACTAATCTAAACATGGAGTTTAAGCATTAGATTAAAACAAGCCCAGTTAACTTGTCTCCCTGTCCAACCAGGAATCCAAGTTTCTAACTATTTCAGGGACTAACGAAGGGTGTCTAATCAGTTGGTTGTGTTCGAAGTTTGTTTACATTTAGAAAATATTCATCTTATTGTTTAAAAGAAACACAACCTTACCGAATTGCTACTGTTAGGATCACTGAAAATTCTTGAGTAAATTTGTTGCTGTTTTGGGTGTTTGGAATATCACTGCAACTGTGACTCCTATAATACAGAAAAAAAAACACACAAAACAATCTGTTTTATAAAAGAGCCATGTGTCGCGAGTCAGAAGTTGCTTTGACATATGAAAGAAGTTGTGCTGCATACACAGAAAGCAGTGGGCTGCTTACCTCACTTTTGATACGTTCAGAGTACTGTATTTTTGCAACAGTTATTGAAACTGCTGCAAGGTCATGCAGCGCAAGGCTTTTTATACGTTTTCCTTGTTCATCAGTGCCTTGGTGTTTGCTTTTTTACGATGAAACCACTTTGATATGAGTTTTTACCTTTTCTATCATATTTGTACGGGCGGAAATTGTCTCAAGGTCCCCTGAAAACTTTTTTGCAGTGACTTGTTATGTTGTGATAAGGAAAATAAATCTTTTAAAACACTTCCTGTGGCTACTTGTGTGCGTTGTTCAGATGAAGTGCTATTATGAAATAGCCAAGTCATGTAAAACGTTAACATGTTTTAGAGATGTTTTGTGATATAATGTTGGTGTATTTTTTTTTTATATTCCTACTCGCATGTCCTCCGAAAATACTTTATTACATTTAGGGGAAAAGCGTTTGCAGCCAAACCTTTAGCTCTACAGAGGGTTCAATTTTATTTAAACAAACTTCATTTTTTCTGATAGACAAACTTTTGCCTGTAGTGCTTAGTTTAATTGGTAACATTTTATTTGAAGGGGTGTGCATAAGACTGACATGACACTGTCATAAACATGACATAACACCTGTCATGAACATAAAGAAGTCTTTATGAATGTTTATGACAGTTGTCATGAAGTGTCATTCTGTAAATAATGACACTTTTAATGCAAAGTTGCTCTAAAAGTTCCATTGAAAGTCCATTAAAAGTGCCAACTTTGCGTTAAATTATGATAATTTACAAAATCATGCAAAGTTGGCACTTTTAATGGACTTTCAATGGAACTTTTAGAGCAACTTTGCATTAAAAGTGTCATTATTTACAGAATGACACTTCATGACAACTGTCATAAACATTCATAAAGACTTCTTTATGTTCATGACAGGTGTTATGTCATGTTTATGACAGTGTCATGTCAGTCTTATGCACACCCCTTCAAATAAAGTGTTACCGTGAATTTATTTATTTTTCAATTTTACGGTCAATGTAAACGACCATAAAACAGGTGGTTTGTGAAGGCT
>NW_015113226.1:292882-295040 GCF_001443285.1 Poecilia latipinna | reverse complement strand
CGCTATCAAACCCTCTCACATTCGCTATCAAACCCTCTCACATTCGCTATCAAACCCTCTCACATTCGCTATCAAACCCTCTCACATTCGCTATCAAACCCTCTTACACGTACTATCAAACCCTCTCACATTCGCTATCAAACCCTCTCACATTTGCTATCAAACCCTCTCACATTCGCTATCAAACCCTCTTACACATACTATCAAACCCTCTCACATTCGCTATCAAACCCTCTCACATTCGCTATCAAACCCTCTCACATTCGCTATCAAACCCTCTCCCATTCGCTATCAAACTCTCTCACATTAGCTATCAAACTCTCTCACATTCACAGTCAAACTCTCACATTCACAGTCAAACTCTCTTACACATACTATCAAACTCTCTTACACATACTATCAAACTCTCACATTTGCTATCAAACTCTCACATTTGCTATCAAACTCTCTTACATTCAGTCAAACTCTCTTACACGTACTATCAAACCCTCTCACATTCATTATCAAACCCTCTCACATTCGCTATCAAACTCTCTCACATTCGCTATCAAACTCTCTTACATTCACAGTCAAACTCTCTTACATTCACAGTCAAACTCTCTTACATTCGCTGTCAAACTCTCTTACATTCGCTATCAAACTCTCTCACACTCGCTATCATACTCTCTCACACTCGCTATCAAACTCTCACACTCGCTATCAAACTCTCACACTCGCTATCAAACTCTCTCACACTTGCTTATCAAACTCTCTCATATTCGCTATCAAACTCTCTTACACGTACTATCAAACTCTCTCACATTCACTATCAAACTCTCTTACATTCGCTATCAAACCCTCTCACATTCACAGTCAAACTCTCTTACATTCACAGTCAAACTCTCTTACACGTACTATCAAACTCTCTTACATTCACTATCAAACTCTCTCACATTCACTGTCAAACTCTCTCACATTCACAGTCAAACTCTCTCACATTCACAGTCAAACTCTCTCAAATTCACAGTCAAACTCTCTTACACGTACTATCAAACTCTTTTACATTCACAGTCAAACTCTCTCACATTCACAGTCAAACTCTCTTACATTCACTATCAAACTCTCTCACATTCACTATCAAACTCTTTTACATTCACAGTCAAACTCTCTTACATTCACAGTTAAACTCTCACATTCACAGTCAAACTCTCTCACATTCACAGTCAAACTCTCCCACATTCACAGTCAAACTCTCTTACACGTACTATCAAACTCTCCGAGAGTTTGATAGTTAACTTAAGTTAACTTAAAATTTCAGTTTCTGATTGGACCCCAGGCAGGAGTAGGCGGGTTTTCACGGACAGAAAAATAGCTTAGCGTCAGCGACTCACAGAGGCAACTAATATTTTAAATGACATCGTTAGCGCTCCTACAGTCATGTCAGCATTATCAGAAGTGTTTAGAACCCGACAGCCAGCATCGAAAACCCATCTATCAGTGGGATAAAGCTAGCCGCCTCTTCGGAAATGGCAGTGAAGCCAGCATGAACTCGATTTTAATGTGCGCTACAGCACAAGCTATGGCGCTCTCTTTTCAAAATAAAAGCGCACATGTTGCACATATGTGCTACCTCTACAGAATTTTTTGCCCACATAATGTTTTTTGCCCGCATAATATGTTTTAATTTATTTTCAGATACATGATTTCCTTTAGCAAATCAATTAACACAAAGTTTAAAATTTTTAAAGCCACAGGAGAGAAACATGAATCAAACATAAACCGGAGGTCCGCTTTTATTTTGAAAAGCGTGCCTGGGGTCCAATCAGAAACTGAAATTTTAAGTTAACTCCCATTGCAATCAAACTCTGTCAGAGAGTTTGATAGTACGTGTAAGAGAGTTTGACTGTGAATGTAAGAGAGTTTGACTGTGAATGTAAGTTTGACTGTGAATGTTGGAGTTTGACTGTGAATGTAAGAGAGTTTGATAGCGAATGTGAGAGAGTTTGATAGCGAATGTGAGAGGGTTTGATAATGAATGTGAGAGGGTTTGATAGTACGTGTAAGAGAGTTTGATAGCAAATGTGAGAGAGTTTGATAGTATGTGTAAGAGAGTTTGACTGTGAATGTAAGAGAGTTTGATAGTACATGTAAGAGAGTTTGACTGTGAATGTGAGAGAGT
>NW_015113226.1:269510-290149 GCF_001443285.1 Poecilia latipinna | reverse complement strand
TTAGCAAATCAATTAACACAAAGTTTAAAATTTTTAAAGCCACAGGAGAGAAACATGAATCAAACATAAACCGGAAATGCGCCTTTGTAATGAAATGTAAGAGTTTGATCGTGAATGTTAGAGTTTGACAGTGAATGTGAGAAAGTTTGATAGTTTGATAGTATTTGTAAGGTTTTGCCCATGGGGCCTCTCATAGGAAACTGTTCACATTTCACCCTTAAGATGTCCTTTATAAATTTAACACAGTCATCCCTAAGAACAAAACAATGTCCACCTCCCAAAACTTTCTGAAAAACTTTTTTTTCCCCGTCTTTAAACATGTCAGTATGTTACAACTACTTCTACCTGAAATGTTTATATCAACTATAATCAATATTTTGTGTGATTTAACCATGTATGGCTCCCAATCTTCTTTATTTCAGTTGGAAAAAAAACAACTATAAATGGTACTCTACCAGCAGCAATGCGCCACTGTGGTTAAAAAAAAATCTCAAATAATATAGTATCTCAATATAGTGACTCATTATAATGAATGAGATTTTTTTTAACATGGGCTTCCATAGTGATGCAGTCTTCAAGAAAAAAAATTTTGAATTCAGCTACGTTCTTTAAATGGTGAAAAGTGCTGCCATCTGGTGGTACAGATTAAAATTGATTGTGAGCCCAAAATGAAATCTTAGCATAAAAAAATGCAATGGCTCATGTTCAGCTGAATTAAAATATATTTTCATATATTTTCCACTTTTGGGAAAGCTGGCAGCATTTTGGTTAATATTTTATTCACACTTGATTACTCTTATTCAAGATAAGCCTGTGACATTTTGCTTTTTGTCATGTCACCATAGCAAATGAGTACGAAAACGCAGTCAACATTTTCAAAAGGAATACGAGACGCCACACCCAATGATGCAAAGCAACCTGGGCTTCCATTAAACCTCAGCAGAATCATAGTCTGATCCCCTCCATGCCACACTACATTGATGAAGTAATTCATGGCAAAAGAGTCCTAACCAAGTATTTAAGTGTATAGAAATGGAAAACATTTATTTTTAAGATATCCTTTTATTGATCTTATGTAATACTTAAATATTTGAACATAGAATTTGGGATTTTTATTATAGGTAAACCATAATCACCAAAGTAAGAAATGAAGGCTTGAAATATTTCACAGTGTGAAATGAATGAGTTTGACTTTCTGGAATGAACGACATTTTAACATGCAAAGGTCATAATTCACAATTCAGAAGATAAAACAGCTCTGACAGTTCCAATTTTTCAGAAATACCAAAAAAAATAATACAAATTTTAAAAGCATGTTTGTCTTTTTACACTAATTAAGTGTGCCTAAACTTTCACAAGATGTTGAACACGTTTTTCATTGTAAACAATAAAATTGAACAGACTTAATACCCAAAGGGATGGAGCCAGAAGCTGGCTTTAAAAACGAAAACAAATGTTGAGACGTTGTACATTAGGCGCGTTTGTTGCCTCCAAGTACATGTAACAAAAAGCAAAATGTAAACATAAGACACACAATGCTACAAAACAACGCTCCAATAAAAGCAATTGAAACATCAGACATTTTTGCTAAAACATTCACTATTTTTAAAGCACTGATTAAAACAGCATTGGACGGTGAAAATCAAATCAGTTCAAGACAGAGTGAATCAGCTGCATTTCAGTGGTAGAACAGAGATGAGGATTCTTGCTTGTCTCCAACACTCCATCCTTGATCCTCCACCTCCAAGCGGAGCTGAAGTCTGGAGCAGGAACACAGCGGAGTTCAAGACCAGACTCCAACACCTCCTCGTCGTGACTGATCTGCTGGCCGTTCTGCGTCTCCAGGGTGAACACCCGCTCTGAAATCTATAACAGCAACAAATATTTAGCACTTTCTTTCACTTTTTTGTCTCACTGAAGTGTGTGAGAGCTGCCCAGTCTAACCTGATCACTGATGCCAGTGGCGATGTGGCCAATCTTAACCCGACGTTTCTCTCTGATCTGAATTTTTTCCCGGCTGAAGTCTCTGATGCAAACATCCACCCCTGCGCCAAAAACAAAACGCCGACATGTTTCCTTTTGTCCTACAGGATGACTTGGAGGAAGGAGAGATATTCTGGGCTTTAGCTCACCTTCAAAACAGCAAGGTGGTGTTTGACCAAGCAAATCTAAACTGAAGACCTGTACATCTGGTTGGCTGTTGTAGGAGAAGAAACCAGAGCTGTATTCATCTCCGGGGCTCAGGGACCAGCGACCAGAGTCCTGGGAGGAATAAAAGTAATTCAGTTAAACAGATAGTTGAAACCTACAAAATGGAACACTATTCGTTTCTAAGACTCGTTAACGGCTACATTAAGGCTTTTCCTTCAGACGTTACTATTTATTAAAGTTTAACAGAGTAAATTACATTTTCATGGCTGCTTAGAGGTTATAAAAGTGCACACAAGACATTACTAACATTATTATTTTATTAACTCTGATGTTAAATTTGAACAATGTGGGTTTCTCTAATTTCAATTACCTTCTTGTCCCATAGTTCCCTGTTGCAATAATGGTCACTGTTAATACAAGACAGGAGCTGCTCCTGCATCTCAGCAGAAGGAAGCTGGGACAGACTGCTCAGGTAGAAGTCTGAAAACAAGAGAGGCAAAGAGCAGGAGCAGAGATTAGACATGGAATCAGACACATGACAACAACCATATCACTGGATAAAAACTCACCTCGCTCCAGTTTGCGAAGCTCAAGTTCAGGCACAGTGGTGATCTTGTTGTTTCTCTTGAAGTTTGGCTCAGAGACGAGCATCTGCGGAGCGTTCCATGACTCCCGCTTTGGCTCATTGAAGCTGGTCTCCAAGTCTTTCTCAGCAGCTTTGTTTTTTGTTCTTGGGTCTGTTATTATTTTATCTGCAGATTTCTTGTGTTCCTCCTCATCCTCAAACTCACCACTGCTATCAACGGGGTGCAGGTCATCAGGAGGTTTGTTTGGGACATATAGAGGCTCTGTGTAGGGTCCCTGGACTGAACTGGTTAATCCTCCAACTGCAGTGGAAAAAACGATTACATCACTTAGTAAACTCTGATTACCTATTTGGAGATTAGATAAAAGCTTAAATCATGACACATGTACTAAATAGGAGTAATAAACTAATTTAGTTTGGTTTTATTCTCCTAAGTTCCAAACATCCTGGAAAACACTGTTGAGGTGGCTAAGAATGGCAATGTGCAAACTAATCAGGACTAATGAAAGCTTTTATTCCAGTAGCGTCCAACTCCACTCCTGACCTTTGGATGCGTCGCTTCTCCAACACCTGAATCATATGGCTCAGCACCGAAAAGATGAGGTAATGAGCATTCATTTAATTCATGTGTAAAATAAAGGATGCATCTAAAATTTGAGGGATAGTAGCTCTCAAGTGCTTAAGTTGGGCATTTAAGAGCTACGTCACCTATGTTTATTTGCAATCAAAAGGATCTAATAAACTATGAGGTTATTGGATTCTTATCAGTAGGATTTTTGACCACAGCAGCATACTAGTGTCACCTAAATGGCTTAAACACAGCTAGCAGGAAATAAAATACACTAAACAATCATTTCACCTTCTTTCAGAGCTCTATCGGTTTTTTCTTTGAGCTGAGAAGCTGATGATCTCTTGACTGGATCTTTCTGGAGTCCAGCCTTTAAAACTTCAGCCGTGAGAGGGCTGCAGTCAGGTGGGATCTCTCCGACCGGCGGAGGATCATTTGCAATCTGTGTACATTAGAAAAGGAGAATTTTGTTCAACTTTGATATGAATAACCAGATAAATAGCGTTACTGTCTGTGTGACTGTGAGCAGCACCTTCAGGTAGAGTCTACAGGTGTAGTATCTTGTCCAAGGCTGACACCCGTTCAGCATGTGGAGCAACATGCAGCAGCTGCTCCACACATCTGCTTTGGCTCCACGGGGTTCTCCTTTTACAATCTCAGGGGCCATGTGGGTCTCTGTTCCCTTCAGATCTGATTTAAAGAAGGAAAACATTAAATACACACAAGATTAGATGAGTTACACATCACAAAGCTGGTCAGCTAAAGCTTCACCATGCTTACCTCTGGATGTACTGAGGCTCTGGCCCTGGTTGTCGAGTTTCTCTGCATGTCCAAAATCACACAGGAAAGTGTCTCTCCCATCTTCTGACAGCAACACATTGTCAGCTGTGAGAACCAGGCAGACATATTAATCTTTGTTTTGGATAAAATAGTCCAAACTACAGCCTCTGACGGGACATGAAACAGTCGGCAGGGCAAAATCTGACATTAGCTCTGAAATGTGGAATCAATATTGAGACTGCAATTGCTGTTATTTCTTTTAAAGTATCCTGAACACCAGGTGGCGCCTAAGCTTCAAAATAAAACATGTTTTTTTTTTTCTGCTGTTCGGCTGTGCTTCGTTTGTTGCACTTCCTCCTTTAGAGTTCTCCTTCTGTTTTTCTGTTTCCTCCTTTTATTCGACCTTCTTTCTATACTTGCACTGTTCCTTCTCTACTTGTCTCGCTTTCTATACTTGTACTTTTTTTTTTTACCCAACTTGTCTTGTTGACTGCTTCCTGCTCCTCTACCCATCCCCCCATGCCTCTTCTGCTTAGTTCTTTTCTTTCTTGTCTGCACATGCGCTGTTACTGAAGAGTGGCTGTGACTCACGCTGTGGGAAATTCCCAGCCCGTCAGCAGCACACAGGTGCCTCAAGATCAAATCTAGACTGTAACTATGACACTCATGTTCCACACAACAACTAAACAAAGACACAAATTCTTCAGAGGAAAACTAAGTCAAAATGTTTCTTACTTTCTCTATATATTTTCCACTACATACTATGAAGAGAGTGTTCAAATTACATTAACACACCAATATTAATCATCTGATTTAAAGAGTACATAAAATAAAGATAGTGTTTAGGTTCATTAAGCGTTATTAACATTTTAGCTTTAGCATAATTGAGTTCAGACTTGTTCAAATACACACCTTTAATATCCAAATGTGCCACTTTCTTCTTTATCAGGTATTCCAGGGCTGCTAAAACCTGAGACTGGTAGTGAAGACTTAAGTCCTCTGGCAGTCGGCCACGCTTCATTATCAGCTGACCCAGGGAGCCTGGACATAACAGATAAAATCTTGTGTAAAAGCTAGATTATAAAGTTTAAAGTTTTCTAATAAAGATTTATGAGTTTGAAAAGCAGGAGCTGAAGGAGTGTTAATGATCATTTAACACATTGCAAAATCCTCACCTTATACAACCCGAAACAAATTATATACTATTTGAGTACAGTTGAATTTCAACAGTCTCTACTTTAGTATCAACAAAATGTATTTTGTAAAAAAGAAAAAAAAAAAAGCAAAGTTTATTTACCTGATTTTTCCTCCATTAAAAGGACAACATTTGGTCCCTCTCTGACTACTCCAAAGAGCTCAGTGATACGAGGAGATCGGAGGGTACTCCACGCACCCACCTCCTCACTGCTGAATTTCTTCAAGGCAATCTGTGTTAAAACAATATGGAGATACAGAATGAAATCCTACATGTCAGTGTTTAAAATCAGACAGTGGGGACAAAAATGTTGGCAAAAAAAAGGTAGTTCACCTTTTTGGCTGCAAATCTGTGTCCTGTGTTGACATCCTGAGCACTGTGAACCTCGCCGTAGGAACCTTCTTTGATAAAATGTGAGAGGATGTACTCCCTCCCCTCCTTATATTCAAAGTCCACAGGTTGGATTTTCTTTAAAGAAAAAGACATGTTAATTTTACATGAACAACTTCTGAAACATGTAAAAGAAAGAACAAAACATACATCACTGTTGAAGATGAGTCCTTCATTGCACTCTGAATCAGCTGCTGAAAGCTCATCTTCATTCGCCCTAGCTTCGCACTCCACATCTTTGAAAAATGGCCCCGCGTAGCAAGGGTCTGCCAGGCTGACTACGTCTCGGAGACCCGCAAGGGCGAGAGAGCAGTCTCCCACACTGCTGAAGGAGTCTGAGCTGATGTCCTGCTCATCCACCGGGAAGCTGGAGAGGTTAAAGCCTGGGTGAGGCCAGTTCAGAGGAGCGCAGCTTGAGCCAGTCAGAGTCAGGTAGATCTGTCTGTTGTAGAAAAGATCGCCATAGTCTTGCTCCAAAAGGCTTTCAACGCTGCTACAGCGAGATGTGCTAAAGCTGCTTAGTCCTCCAGAGAACTCCTCCTACAGAAGATAACCAAAAAATAACAGTTTACATATAATAATAATAATGTTTACATGCTTAGAGGCTGAAAATTCAAGGACATGTGAGGCAACGTTCAGGATTTCATTTGGGGAGCTTCATGGAAAAGGATATTAATAGGCTGAAATTATGATTTCCAGAAAATGTGACAATTCATCCGTTCAAATCCCTTCCAGTGTACAAAATAAAGCATAGAAACAACCAAGTCTTAAAAAAAAAAATTACAAGCTTGGTAACATTCCTACTGAGGGCAGGAAGTGTAAACCTACTGAACCTATTCAGTAACATAAAACGTGCAAAGTGTTTTCATATCAATATATTCAATCAATGCTAGATTAAAATTCATTCTTGTTTTCTTTAAATAAGACCTAATTAAAGGTTACGATGATCAGAAAACACTGCTGGTATAAGAGCGTCTTATTCTGATACCCTCTAAATCCAGTTGATATCAGGAAGTGCTATGCTAATAAATGTCTGGATAAAAACAAACATCTCACCTGGATCAGGCCACTCTCTTGTTCAGGGACTCCAGAGAGCGTTCGATGTCTCCGTCGCTGCTTCTCCTTCCCCTTCCCCTGCTTTCTTCTCTTTCCTTTGCTCTTTTGCCTTCTTTGGCTCTTTTCTTGTGTGACATGTGGCTTTTGGAACAAGGCTGAAGTTGGGCGTGCTACATGGTTTTGTTCTGAGAAAAGGCTAAGCAAATTTGGGATGTTTTCATTAATTTCAGTACATCAATAAATGCAAGAGGATAACTTTAAGGAGAGCCGTGAAACTTAATGAGATACCTGGTCAAACAATTTGGGAAGGCAACATATCTTTCAGAACAAGAGGGACTGAATTCCTGGGAATCCTGAGTTTCACCTAAAAGACGTGTTGGTGTTAAATAGTGCTAAGTCAGTAGAAACATTATTTCCTATTAAATAAGTCAAAAATATTTACATTCAGCTTGAGCAATGATGGTAGAGGTCTTTATTGGCATTTCTCCCACTTGCTCGGCAGTTCCATGCGTCAGGACTTTTTTCATCTGTGGACTTGGAATCCATCCTGTTTCTTGTGTGTAGCTCAGTTTGCTGTCCTTCCCATCATCTTCCTCCTCTTCCGCCTCCTGCTCCTTGCAGGAGCTGGGCGGATAGGACCCCTTCAGCTCGGTTTTGGGGGAACCAGAGAATGGAGCGGTTGAATTGAAAAGCCTCTGCCTCACCGCCATTTCATCTGATAGATCTGGAAAGGGAGAGCAATAAGTCACGTTAGTTTTGGACAGTTAAATAAACTTCTTAAAATGTAAAGAGATTAATACACTGTACGCTCATTATTTTGGTAAGACCTTTTTGATAACCTGAGGTTTACTTTATGGAGGGAACTCTATTTCTAAAAACACATTTAGTTTGCAGTTTGACAAATGTAATGCTTTAATTATTGTAAACTGGACTGGAAATAGTTTTTCATACAAAAAGTGACTTCTGATCTCAGTGCCACAAAATGGATTTGCAGTATTTCTATACTTTCACATGCTTTCTGCCACCATCAATGTGTAATTCCAATACAAATACCAATGTCTTTGAAATGTTTTATAAAGGTTTTTATTAGAGGTCAGTTTTATGGAAATGTAATAAAAAGGAGGGAAAAAAAGAACAATCAAATAAATATATTTTTAATTCTACCAATTAACTGGTTTTATCAGCTCTTACCATTTGGTTTAAGAACAAAAACAACTTCATTAATGAACCAGCAGCTGCAATGACGCAGAAAATCTCATAAAACCGTTGAGACAAAAGATCAGAGGTGTCTCACGTCAGCAACTGGGCAAACATTTTTTACAGCTCTTCTAAAGGTCAACATATTGGACTCTGGAGTCCAAGCTCAAAAGAAAAGAAAAAAAAAAAGCTTGACTTGAAAATCAAGTTAAACTGAAACTCTGCAGTGGGTAGACGATACAGGAAACTAAACCCTGGCCTTGTTTTGACAGTTGCAACAGTTTCATTAAAACCAAGCGCTCACTTTCAGTCAAACGAAGCATGTTAGGTAAGACACAGCAAAGATAAATTACCAACAAAGTTTTATGCTGAATAAAACTTTGTTGGACCCCTTCAGCTCGGTTTTGGGTTCAAATGTATGTTTTACATGAACCAAGGATGTTCATCAGAGCCCTGCTGAAAATGAGTTGAGAAGGCACAGTTGCAGCTTGTTGCATCATTGCATTCCCTGATCAAAAGGATTAACACTAAAATCTTGATTCAAACAAACAGAACCACCTATGTATTTGTTATTTTTAGAATTTCATTAGGACACCTTAAACAGCACAAACGCATACCTACAACTAAACTACCCAACATCCCAACAAAACTTTGAAGCCTAACTTCAATTCAGTGACTAAATTTTGAGTATTACCTTTGCTGCGACTTCATGCACTGCAAGATCTTTTAGAACAATGCGGTTAAAATGCTACTTCCGTATACCATCGCTGCACCACCACACCCCGATGACACAGAAAGGAAATTGAAAAAAAAAAAAAAAAAAAAAAGAAGTAATAAACACAACTACAAAAACAACTCCTCTCAGTATGCACGAAGCAGAGTGCTACCAACCTCTCTCTGGTATCCGCTCAGCATAACCTCAACGGCATTAACTAACTGCTTTGTTTGCCTTTCTTATCCTTCATGGTCTTCTCAAAGCTCAGCCTTTGCTGCGACTCCTGCCCAGCTCTGTTTGATGCTGGCAGCCAGCCAAATATGGGAGGAGCTGGCTAACATGACTTATGGGAAATGCTCTCTAGTTCCCCATATCCCCCCTCCTTCTCCTAGTTACTCCAATACAGCTCCATCTATCCTCCAACTACAAAGGATTACAGGAGGACACGCTTGATAACAGCTCTGGTGAAGAATTAACTGTGGCATAAGCAGAATGCCAGCTTTCATCTATTCATAGTGGCCATTATATAAGATTTTAAAATCACACAGAAAATAAGCACACACATTGCAATTGCAAAGTAAAAATACTAAGTTTGAACAAAAAGCAGAGTTAGGACAAACAAGTTGTTTGCTAAGTAAATACAAAGCACTGTATAAATGTCACATCTGCATCTGACTCATGAGTTGGGATGAGTTTCTGACTCATCGTTGACATCCTGAAATGTGAAGAGATTTTTGACCTTTCAAGTAACCTGAAGTTGCAGCTACTGAATCTGCGACTCGTCATGCCTCACCACCATACATTTTGCATTATGCGCAAATAAAAAATAAACTCTCTATTCTGGGGGAAAAAAAAACAAAAAAACATTACATTACATTGATATATTTGACTTTAATTCTACATGTCCGTTTCAGGAAATTGTCAGCAGCATCTAAAATTTGGAGTGAGCATATGAGCTGTCTGCTTCTATCTCTCTGACACAATCTCACTTTCTTTCCTTTTAAGCAGCAAAACAACTTACTCACATCAAAACCACTACAGCACACAGGAAATTCACAATACAGCTAGGCTCGGCTGCACGCCACGTACCAAGAAAAAAAAAAAAATTTGAGTTGCATGATGTGCTGATAAGAAACAATTCAGCAACATAGAAAACTTCTAAAGTTTCTTGACATTGCCGTTTCATAAAATTATGATCTGATTCTGGCAGATCTTTAAAGGTTTTATATGGAGATTGCAAAGTGACAACATAAGAGTCAAAACGCATGCTATAAGCCATTATCACCAACCAGCTAATACTCTGGAAATAACTTCTCTCTTTGCGTTGTCCTTAATGTTTTTGATTTCCTTTTCTATTTCTCTATTTCATCACATTTGGAAGTTCTTGAATGATTTTCTGTTTCCTCTTCTTACAAATGTATTTGTATCTCAAGTAACCCAAGTGCTTCTTATAAAGATTTAGCACTGTCAATCAACCTCATGTACATGTTGCTCAATGTGCTTATGGCAGAGAGAAAAAAAAAACTTACGGTACAGGAAACCCATTTATCCACCGTTAGTGGTTGCCATGTTAACTAGCCTGAGCATAACAGAGAGTAAGGGGCATGAGGTGATTGACAGCACTCAGACCCACCTCCTGGCTCCGACTTGTTCTTTCTAATTAGCACTAGGAGAAGGCAGGGGACCTCCGTTTTTTCATACCATACTGTCATTAGTGTTAACAAATATGTAAAAATATATACATTTTTTCATTAAATGTATTAATTACAGCTACCTGTATCTGCAATTTTAAAGCAATCATCTTGTTCTATTACAATACTTTTAATCACTGGGTGAAGGATTCCTACAGTCTGAAGCTATGTAATTATTACAAGTTTGTATTTGCAGAGTACTTTTTTATTTCAACTAAACTAAAATAATACAGCAATAATCCACAGTTGTACAAATAAGATTGAGTTGTGTTCTTTAAATCATAATAAAAAAAGAATTTATGTGCAACTGTATAAGGCTGTATTTAGAACCACAGTAAAGTTGTGGGACTCATGAACTCTGGAAGAATGCAGGTTAAGGAATAATTTATATTTAAAAAATACTTGGAAATGTATATAAAAATTAGAAAACAGCAAAAATAATACAAAAGAATACCTCAAAAAAATAAACTTGACATTAGAAGTTAGGCATATGTCATTATAGTTGAAAGAAAATATGTACGTAGATTTAGTTTTACGTGAGCTATTTAGCTAATGCAGCATACGTGAAAAAAGCAATATAAAGGATTTCAAATATTTCAAAATAACCTTCATTTATTCACAATATCAACATTTATAAATTCATCATTTTCTATAGCACTTCTAATGTTTTCAATCTATAGTATTGTCGTCAGAATTGAAAACTGCGCGCAGCTCTGGAAGCAGGACAGCAGCTGTTTAATCAGAAACATCCGCTTGATGGGCGTGAGGCTATCAAAACTGCTCACACAAACGTTATGGAGCTTAAACAGCAATATCTTTCATCATACTAATATAACTTCAAAAGCTTGAGCATTTAACGAAAATTATACATTTATTTGGGAGATATCTTATATGCATGCCGAGGACGTATATTGAAAACCATAACTTCCTTCTAGCCGTCTCTCCGCCATTTTACAAAACATCTTTAGCCACTGTAGTTTTGGTTATTTGTCGTAAAGTCATGTATTAGAAAAACAACACAGTGCCAACATAGGACAACAATAAAAACAAAAGTCGGAGAAATTATAACACGGATAAGTTACTGAACTGTAGAGGAATAAAATAGTTCATCAACTCACCGTTACCAACGTTAAAGGCGTCGGCCTTAAGGAACCCTCCGCATAGAGCTCTCGGTTTGAAAAAAAAAGAAGCTTCCTCTTGGATTTTCAAACTAAAAGTGTCTATATTTCCTAATTTGTATTTAGTAGCTTTAAATTCATCGTTACCAAATTAATTTCTCTGATATTTGAGAAACCCGTTAGTTAAGTGTTTTTCTTTTTGGTTTGTAGATTGATAATACTTGTTCATGTTTTTCTAACTGACATTTAATCTTTTATTTTGAAAGTAAAGCCCCTGTACCTGTTTTAGGCACCATATAAATTTTGGCAACTTCAAACAAAAGTCGAGTTTGTGAAGCCGTCAGATGAAAATAGTCCTTCAGATCGACAATTGAGAGTTGACCTTTTACCAAAATACAAACAAACTTGCTTTCATTTCTCTCGTTTAATAAATGCGAACTTTTTTTTAGAAGGAACAGAAAGAAACAGTTTGAATTAATTTTTCAAATAATGTGCATGAATTTGAGAGCATTCTATTTATTTTTCTCTACTACATGCAAGACTGAGTCTTAGTCATAGAGCTACCCGTATACCGCCATTAAATCCAATTAGTCCTTGTGTC
Source organism: Poecilia latipinna (assembly GCF_001443285.1). Taxonomy (NCBI): domain Eukaryota; kingdom Metazoa; phylum Chordata; class Actinopteri; order Cyprinodontiformes; family Poeciliidae; genus Poecilia; species Poecilia latipinna. Next base: position 278,101 of record NW_015113226.1, on the reverse strand, counting down.
AGAATAAAAAATTAAAATATAAGTGACTGACTCAGTAATAGAAAAAACTCTTCTAATTCTTTGACTTACAGTTGTATTGAAGATATGACAGAGTCCATCAATTTGAGAAATACATCTAAAACAATATTGCTCTTTTAGTATGAAAACCATCCTGGGAAATACAAACTTTTTTTTTCTGCTTAGTATGAGGCAAAATATTTTGCATGGCAGTTTGATAGATTTTGAAGTTTTTACACTCATGAACTCTGCAACCTATGCTCTGTGGACATCAGAATAGAAAGTTCAGCTGTTCCCATTTCTTAAAATCCTAACTTTGTGGTTTTTTAAAATAAAATGTAATATTCAAGTAACTGAACATCCTCAAAACATCTATTAATCTTTTGTCATTTTCTGCTTCTTGTTCAGATTGTGAATTGCATCAAAATCAACTATATGTCTCTCTCTCTCTCTCTCTATATATATATATATATATATATACTGTATATATATATATATATATATATATATATATATATATAATCCGCTACAATCGTCAAGTGTTTTGAAAATATCTATCAGTGGATGAATCAGAATATCTGGATAAGAAAGCAAATCTGAATTAAACTCTGTGAGCCTAAAGACCAGAAACGTTTCCTTCTTTTATGTGTGTATAATGTTTTTTATAATTTAATGCAAGACTTAATTTTTATCTTATCTAACATGTTTTTTCTAATCTCTGTTCCTTTGTTCTTCCTGTAAAGGACCATAAATTACCCTGTGCATGAATTGTACTATACAAGTGCACTTGCCTTGCCTTGCCTTTTGTTACTGTTATCTTTACTAGCATGCATTAAGTGCTAAACCATATAAAACGTCCAAGGCAGTAAATGTACAATGTTTTCAGATAGAAGTAAAACAACACTAATACTACAGCTTGATGTGAGGGTGTCAGAAATCATAGACTCGCTGGCACATCTCTTTTCTATGTCAAACTCTCTGCAAACCCATGACAACAATGCAAGCATTCTTAATGATTCCTGTACCTTTTACTCCCAATGTGAATGCATGGCAGGTAAAAGAGAGACCCAGGTTTATCCATTTTCAAAACAAACTCCTCGTCTCAAAGTGTCAATATAATACTTCTTGCATTTAGAGTTGATTGTTTTAACTATCTTTTTGCAATCAATGACTGTCTAGGTGCTACAGTATGGAAGCCCATTTCCGCCACTCTGTTAAAAAAATAAAAAATAATTATCTCATAATAATGAGATAGTATCTCATTATAATGAGATACTATCTCATTATTACGAGATACTATCTCATTATTACGAGATAGTATCTCATTATAATGAGATAGTATCTCATTATTACGAGATAGTATCTCATTATAATGAGATATTATCTCATTATTATGAGATAATTATTTTTTATTTTTTTAACAGAGTGGCGGAAATGGGCTTCCATACTACAGTGGCAATAAATAAATAAAAAATATATAGAGAGAGAAAGTAAAGAAAGAAAACTATTATATGTAATAGCATTGATTTGACACAAGATGGAGGCATTATGTAAAAGCATGTATGGACTCATGATTATAATTGATTTTGCTAAGCTTCAGGAATCTGATTGAAAGAATTGCGTTAAAAACAATTTGTGTTTATATTAATCGGCAAATTTACAGACATCTCTGGGACTGACATTAAACCATCACATCTGTAGATTTCAAACTGCTTCTGTCTCATGTTTTCTCATTTACAGGCTAAACGGAGGGATGGTCAAGTGTTGACAATCTGGTTAGTGAGCTATGTGGGCAAACATACCACAATTGTTTTTTGAAAAGTAAGCTACACAACTGTCTTATTATTATTGCAATAAGTAAAGTGTGATATTTTCTATTGACAATAATTCTCTCATGCTAGTTGCTGGGAGTTGAGCCTACATTTCTACTTTGTTACGAAATCTGTCAAGTACCAATTACAGATGATTTATATTTGTTTGATTTGAGACCGAATTAAGATTTATGTGTTCAGCACATTCATAGCATCTGGAATGTAAATAAATTACAGACATGATGATGATTTTGAAATATTACATCTGATGTTTTGCTCAGTACTCAAGTAGTCTTAAGAAATATTTTTTATTGTTATTATTATTTCTGGATGGCTACTTTTTACTTTTACTTGAGTAAAAATGTATTGAAGTAGTGTAACTATACTTGAGTACAATTTTTGGGTACTTTTCAATTCTGATCATACTCAATATTTCAGATATTTCAGATTCAGAAGTAATAAAAGCGGATGCGATCAGCTCATGTTGGACATCTTTCGGGGCAATTGTTCTGTTTTTGTTCACTGGATAGCCAAACCTATCCCTTTTCTGTTTTTATATTGTCAAGTCTATTCATGAGTCAATTATGTTGATCAGCATCTGTTTACAGGACCTAAAAACGACCATAATCCAACAGTCAGTATAGATATTAGTGACCGTGTTTCCTCTGTGTGACAGGGAAATGTTGTAGTGGGCAGAAGTGAGACATAAATCCTCCGCAGTGTGAATCGTTTGCTCACCACCAGGAGAAACTGCAGCTGCGTTCAGAAAATGGCCGACAGATTTTCTAGGTTCAACGAAGAGCGTGATTTCCAGGTAATGCACATCAAAAGACCAGAGACTTTTAACGAATTTTGCATGGTGGAGTATTTTAGAACATGGGATAGGTCTTAAAGGATATAAAAACATCCAGTATTTTACAACCAGCTGCGAGCATTTCGGCATATTCGGTGCTTGCTAGCACTGCAAGCTAGTTTAGCTAACGCTAGTCCACTGCGGCTCTTCTGACATCAGTTTTCTAAACGTCTCCGAGCTTTATTCCTGTCACCAACGTCCAGTTTTATTCACGTCACTTTCCTATTATTTGAACCATTTAAACCACTCAGCAGGAAAAATGGATATAGAATAAGTACCTGCTTATTAGTGACCTTGGGTATGCTGGTTGTTTATCGAAAAAATGCTAACGATGCAAGCTTTGCTAACATAAAGCTATACTAGAGCTTGCTGTTCCCTTTTGACAACCAAAAAGTAAACAGTGCATGTTTAAAGAGTTATATTATCCTCATACTTGTAATCTTTTGGTATAGTCGTTTTAAATTACCACAAGCTTGTACTTTAAGGTTTTTAAATAGCAAGTTCTATACCTGCGTAACAATGAATTTCAAGCATAGTCTTCTGTTTTTGCTTATATGAATGAAACTGCAACCAATCGGCAGATTACCTAAATGTTATTGAGTAAACTCGATCAGCTTCACTTTTTTTAAATGCAGAAATGATCATTTTGCTGAAAACAAAATACGCTTTACCCAGACATGGTGTGCTCTTTTTGTTTTTTGTATTAATGTTATTTTAATGTATACCAATATCTCCAAAAACTCAATAACCGAGTTTTTGTAACATTCCCTGGGCATCTTGTTACAATGCAAAACGTATATAAAAAAATGCAGGAACAGCTGAGTAACTTTGTTTCACCATGGCATATGTTTCAGCCATTTGTCCTTTTCTGTCTTATCTGAGATCTGTGGCCACACCCAGCCAAAGCTAGACACATTTCTGGCCAGTAAAACTGTCATGTGTTTCTTGTGAGTTGGTGCTTTCTCATCAAACATTTGCATTCATTTTAAGCATTTTTTTTGAGTCACTTATGTCACATTGCAATGTATATCCACCTAATCAAATGTTCGTAAAGATTTTAATTATTCTTATGTAGGTAGGAATTATTTGCTGCTTGTTTAATTGTTGTCAGGCAGTCTACAATACGCAAAGCAAAACATAATGTCCTTTCTTACACGTTTTTAATTATTTTATGGCTATGAAGTCGGGTCATACAAAATAACATTTATAATTTAATAAATTTTTTATGCTGCTAGATTCAAGGTCTTGCTTAATTGATATAATTGTTTGTAATTAAAATTGTTTTGAAATGTGTACTTGTCTTACTTATAATTCTTAGTTGCCTGCTTTTCAAATGACTTTGGTGATGTTTTTCCACCTAACTCCATTTGCCATAGAACTGTATTTTCAGCTATTTTGTCAGTGAGAACCTAATTGCTGTGAGGTCTGAATGACTCTGTTGAGGATCACTCAGGCCCAGCACAGAGAAGCTCTGTGTGTGAGATCTGCAGTGAATGCATTCATATGCTCAGCATTCAGAAAGTTTCTTCATGGATTGATGCTTGATGCCAAGCAACGCAATCTGGAAAATACCCACAGATGGTATAACTAATCTCTGCTACACAGCCCAGCTAAGAGCTTTTCCACTTTATGCTTTTCCAGTGGGCGTTGCAGTTTTAGCATGTACTGCAGAAAATGCTAAGCTATGTATAATTCTTGCAGATGTTGACTGTCAGAGAATACTTTTTTTTTTTTTTTCCTCATGGTGGTGGCTTTACCTACGTTGTTAGTTGGTATGGAAGCCCAAGAAGAAATCTAGCAGTATATGTTTACCAAGAAATGTTTATTTATTCTTGTACTGATCAGTAGAGGAAAGCGAACACTGTTCATAACTTTGCAGTAGATGTGCATAGTCATATTGATTATGAAACAAGTATGAGGCTTTTGTGGAGAGCATATGACATTACATAAAGCACATTATGCGGTCTAAGTAAAATGTAGAAGGAAATATGGGGGAGAAAGGAAGCAATCAGTTCATGTCTTCTCTGCGTCTCACCTTCTCATAATCCCAAGTTTTACTTTTGTACATGTGGTGTTTGATTCAATCTGAATTAATGGCAATAAATAATGTCAATATAGATTTCTGGTACTGCAGAGTTGCTGGAAAATGTATCTGCAAATAGCCACTGTAGTCCCACCACTTGAGAATCTTCTCGCAGAAAACTTTAATGAATAATTTTACTAAATAATTGAAACGCTACCAAGCACATTTCACTGCTAAAAGCTGTCGGTGATGAAACTGCAAGGTAATGTACTGCAAAGGAAGAAATAAAAACAGAATTTTACGCAATTTGTATATATTATGCGATTTCCAGGATTTTAAAACAGCAGAAACACACTTTGTAGCTGTCCTCTCCCATAAACCAACAGTTGACGTGACATTTAACCAGTTCAGTCCCAAAAGAAAGCTGCAGTTGCCTTCATCCGTCTGATAATTAAGCAGACCACATATACGCTAATGAGTGACGAGACCCCAAAGTCACATCCCAGACACAAATGCATTACATGGAAATATTTGACAGTATGATTGTACACAAAGCAGCCAAGAACCAAAACCTCGGATCGGCTCTCGGAGATCAGTGACTAACTGGATTTTTCAAAATTGCATCACAAGACAGATATTTATGAAATACTCTAAAGTTTGTTGTACGTCAAACACCAAATTATCTTTAGTAAACCTAATGACTGTGTTTTTATTTTTTTTATTAAGGTTAAATGTGTGTTTCAATTTCTCAGGGTGTGAATCACTTTGACCAGTATGAAGAAGGCCAGTTGGAGCTGGAGCAGGCGTCCCTGGACAAGCCTATCGAATCGGTAAGGTTGCATCCATCGTCCCTCACCATTGGACCAGCTGTGAGAGTGGATATGATTGGTCCAGGAAGGAATAAGAACCACACCTTTACTCCATACTGTGTAGATGCATCTAGTGTTTTCTTGAACACACTTGCCACCTAACCCGTAGAATCACTCGTCAGTGTCCATTAATACCCTTTAATTCACTCCCACTTCTCATGACCCCGACCTACTTCATTTCTTCTGACATATAAAAAGACGATTTAGATCCTAGATCTTCCTGTTATATGTGCAGCCCACAGATAACCATAATTTTTTTTTTTCTTCGTAACAGTCTCACATTAGTCATCGTTAGTCATCTTAGCAGAGATAAACTTGAGATGAACCTATAAGCATGAAGTGGATGAAGCACTGTCTTATTAGCCGTTATCTCAGCATTGTAGCTACTCATCAATTTAAAACGGTAATTTTGGGGGGGAAAAAATAAACATATTTGAATATTTCACAGCACTTTTATGTGGAAATTCTGCTATCAGAAATGAAGCCACATTAGATTTCAGTCTAAGAAAAGTTGTATGTTTAATATTTTTTTTTAATTGAGTAGAAATTATTATTTAGCAAAACAAGGCAGTGCTTATTCCATGTCCTTTGTATAAAAGAGGGTGCACATTAGATGGTGTGAATGGGTACATTTGTGTTTGACTGAGTGTTTGTTTATGTAGCTTTTAGACTGTACGTGTTAGTGTATAGTATTTGTATTTATAGGACAGTTATCTTATTGTACACAACTTGGGGTGTTCGACATTTCTCTCCTGCAGCGAATTGGCCCCCTATTAGCTAAGCAGCAATGACCCGGTTTGTATTTGCACGCTCTGCTTCCTTACTCCTTATCTTTAGGGTCCTTTGTAACGCTTCTTTATCTTTCTTTCTCTACTTTTCTCTTTCTGTTTCACGACTGTCACACCTGACATCTTATTCTCTCTCCCTCTCCCTCTCTCTCTCTCTCTCTCTCTTTCTCTCTCTCTCTATTGCTCCCTCCCTTCTACACAGTGATTCGGTGTACAGTACCCTCTGTCATTCTGTGCTGGCATGGTGCTTGTGCAACTGGGACTGCATTTTACGCTGAAGAGGCATATTGATAATAGCGCAGGCAGCTCTCTTTTTCTGTCTTCCTCACTTTCTCCACCCTTCTTTCTGTCTTAAGCATTTTGGTGAGCAGGCCAAACTCGGAAGTCCTCAAAAGTACCAGGAAACTTTTTCTCAAGATTTTTAATGCACTTTGTGAAGCAGTCAGATAGGGTCAGCAATCCTGGATGTCAAGTTTAAATGTATTCATTTTTTTGGATTATAATACAGTTATTGTTGAAGACAAATTAAAAAGTTAACTTTGAAGAGCTAAATAAAGCTAGCTAAGGTGAGCAGGTGTTTCTGCAAGCTTTTGTCTCGAGTTTTTATTTAATAATCTGTAGGAACTGCAGTACAAATATGAAATTCTACTTCCATTTCATTTACACATTATCTTGTTGTATCTGTTTTTAGTTGGACATGTTTGTCATAACTCTGAGCTCCAGAATGAAACACTGTCCCTACCTAAACAAAACCAGTATTTTGTCCATGTGGGTGGTGGAGAAGTAAGAGGACAAGTAAGAGAGAGTGGTGGCCTGCTCACCTGGCTTTACCTAGCTGTTTTGCTCCTGCGCTATTATTTGTGGAGGGGGGCTGAGGAGCAGGCTGCAGCACCACGCAGCTCCTCACACATCTGTGGAAAAAAACAGAAGCTGGAAGTGTCACCTTATCACCACTATCAACTTTCTTGTTACAATTTTGTGGTGCTCTAAAACACGACACTCTTTAGTATCAGATGTAAAATGGATTCTAAAAAACATCTGAGATGCTTGAATTGGTAAAGTAAACGATAAATATAACATTTTTAAGTTGGTTTAAAAAAATGGAGAGGCATAGAAATGCTTAGCTCTTTACTTTTAAGCTCTTAGTCCACTAATGCATAACTTTAGAGCTGTTCATAAGTGCTTCAGCCCAGCTTTTCAGAACCCCTCCTTTGCCATTATTTGTGTGTGAATTATAGGCAGCTAGAGGTCTGTGGTATTTTATTGGGATCTCTTTTAATTCCTGTCTTACCCCTTTTGGTCTTTGCTATTTTTCTCCTAACACTGTTTTGCATTGCATGTGTTAACTTGGTAGCATTAAGCACTATGTGCTCTCAACACTCTGTGTTGTTGTTGTTGTTGTTGTTTTTTTGTTTTTTTTAACTCGGACTCATTCCTTATTGTCTCTTATCTCCCCCCAGTCCCTTAAATCTACCATCCACCTTCCTCCCTCCTATTTGACCCGGTACCACAGCGATATGCAGTGGGCATCCTCAGAGCCACAGAACATGAACACTCACAGGAAGGAAACATCTGTGAATCCCGCAGAGAAACTAAATTCAAGTCAAGACGTTACTGCACATGTTTTAAATGCACACATGCAGTTACTGTGGCTCAATATGCTATTTAAGCCATAGTTGTATGAGTCATTTTAAGTTTGTAGAGCTTGATATTGTTGAAAGTATTGAACCAAATACTTTCTCTTTTTAAAAAGACTTATCATCTTAAACATGAAACCACACACAGGAAAAGGCATCATTTTAATACTTACGTTTTGCGCAGGCTTTAATCATGTGGACAGAAGTTATGATTGTTGAATGGTGTTGACTAAAAACCCAATTCTAACCTCAAATGCTTTAATGTTAAATAAAATAAGTGGGGGGGGGGGGTAAGAAATGAACAAAACAGATGATTGATCACATTATTTGCAATAGTCTGAAGCATGTCCCATCTTTGAAATTGGGACTTAAGATTTATAAGGTAAGTATGTTTTTGAATTGTTATATGTAAATTAGTTATTTTAATAAGACATTTCTGTGTTTTTTTTATTTTATTTTTTTAATTTTCTCAACATATTTGATAGTAGAATCTTAAACATTATTTTTCTTGGCACTCAGGCCTTCTGTTTTATTCGCTTAGCTTGTTACTCCAAAACAGTTTTTTTTTTTTTTTTTTTTTTTTTCTCTCCCCCTTTCCCCTTTAAACCGGCCC
>NW_015113226.1:228427-266526 GCF_001443285.1 Poecilia latipinna | reverse complement strand
GGACCTCAGGCCTTTTTTTTTTTTCCCTTACTTTTTTTCCCCAAAAAAGTTTTTTTTTTTTTTTTTTTTGCTTCGTCTCACCTGTCGCATCTGACACGGACCAGTATGTTCAGATGTCTGAACTAAAGAGACTGCAAGGAGTTAAGAGGAGCAGAGCTTGTCCAAAAGCAGCTGCTCTTCTGACAAATGTGTGATCTGTTTCTAAAGTAAAACATTTATATAGATTTAGGCATGAATACATGTAACCAAGATTCTCGATCCTGAAGGTGGATGATTGCACATATTTTCCCAGTAAAAAAAAAACAGCAACCACTAAATAACTACATTCTCTGAGGTCTCTAGGTGGGGTCCCCTGCATATCACTTCCCTTATTCATATCTTTTGCCATGCACTGTGCCAATGACAGCACATTGCATACTTTTATATAAAAAAACCACCCCTTGTAGATTTTTTTTGTTTGTTTTAACCTTTTGTTTATTTTTTCCTTTTCTCCTGTTTTTAACAGTCAGTTGGTGGATTTATTGAAATGTCTGCCTTTTCTGTTTGTATAAGTATAATGTTTGTTTCAAGGCAGAGAGAGATTTGTATTTTTAAGACCTAGAGAAGCTAGCAGAATTGCAGTTGAAAGCGTTCGGTCGGTTTCTTACGTTGTGTCACGTGTGACTGTTTTTTTGACAGCCCAGTATTTTAAAGCCAGGTTCGTATGGAAATGCCTTCACTCCACTTGCACTGCTGTTGGACTCGCCGTCGTTGCTTTCATCCGTCTGTCTATTCTTTTGGTGCACTCATCTGCTGTCCCAACACCCAGCGTACACGTCATCTCTGGCCACCAACCTCCATAGAGTTCAGTTTGACCTAAGCTGTTTACAGTCAATAGGTGCACACTTTTGCTGCCTCCAGCCTGCTCTACCTGATTTGTTTCTAAATTCTCCAGAAATGATTTGAAATGAGGCTTAAGATTTGATATTCACAAGATTTCAGATTATTTAACTGGACTGTTATTTGTCTGGCATTTCCCAGTTCATAGTTCTGAGTGGATTTTAATTTTCTTTTCCTCTCAAGCAGCATATGCAACTCTGCAAACGATTAAATATTGGCATCCGTAATGTTGCTGCACGTCGACGCTCTAGCAAATAATTAGGAGACACAGAGCGAATGACGGGAATTATATTTCCCAGAAACTTCACTTGGCTTTTCAGAACCGGGAAAGAATAGAAAACTGCTAAACTTTAACAAGTCGTGCCAAGTTAGATGTGTTGTTTCCTCTCTGCCGTGTGGTGTCCAGCACTAATTTTTATTCTTATCTCTTCCTGTGGAGGAAAAGATCTAAGTCAGAGTACACAGGGTTTGGAAAAGCATGAATTGGAGGACAAAATAACAGGACAACAGGAAGTGACACTCTCATTTCTTTAGATAGCCGGAGGCACAAATCGGTCACATGGATTTGTTTATTCTAGTCATCATGGTATGGCATTTTATAATCTAATAATACAGCAAACCTTAGCTTTCTCCTTGAAATACATTAAGGAGAGCAAAAGCTGGTGACAATATGTGATTTTAAAACGAAGGATTAAGTCGAATTTCCTCCACATGCACCGCTGTGGACAGAGATGCGATGTGTGCCGTGTGTTTGAGGCCACCACTCCCTTCACATGCTCTAACCTCTTACAAACCCAGCTCACTTCCATCACCCGAATACCCACCTTCATCATCATGGCTCAGCCTGCTCTGTTCTGCCAATTTTCCTGACCTCTTGTCAAAGAGACCTAATCAAGCATTGTTGAGCCATCCTCCCTCACTGTGCCTGATCCATCCGATACTAACTCAGCTGGAGTTTTGTTCACCTGTCCTCTACTCCCCCTCCCCAACCGCCCCACTGTATGTGTAAGACTCACAGTGCGCTTACTAACACCGACGACCCTTTTTGTTAAAAACAATTTAACAAAAAGCTGCATGCTTTTTTTTATTTTTATTTTTTTTAGTTTTATTCCTTTCCCTCACTTTCTGTTTGTGAAAGTCGACGTCAGTCTCTTTGTGATTATAAATATCCTTTCTGTTTGGTTTGTATGTTTTTTTTTTCTTTTTCTTTTTTTTGGATAGAATGCAGCACTCTGGTGAATGTTAGACAAGCTTGGAATAGTTATAATCACAACAGAAAACACTGCTTATAAAGAAATGTCATTGTTTCTTGTTTATATGTGCTTGAGGATGTACTGTAGTGTGTAGTGGTGGGATGGTCTTGCATTTCACTTTAATGTTTTTGTTACCTCGCTGACCAATACTAGTGAAATAACATGACTTGCTCAGTGGCCCCACAGTGTACTAGAAAATGCTCTTGTGCATGTTTTTGAATGCCTCTCAATCTCCTTTTGCTCATTATCAGTTGTCGGATCCAACCGAGATTGCTGATGCATATTATTGGAATCTTGAGCAGAAATGTGAAACTGTGTATGGGTTACAGCAGATCTCCAAATTGTTGCTCATTGTTGGTCTGAAAATGGCTGGAATCTGACAATTCATGATCTAAATGCAGGAGGCATCCAAAACCGTGCTCAACAGTCATTTTGGTATATCTAACGGGGTTCGAAGTACACTGTTGTCCTTTTCATCTGAACGCCCACAGAGCCCTTCACACATGCATAATCAGTCCACTCTGGGCCTTGTAATGGTAATCCAAGGCCCAAAAGCTCCACTTCTGTCTTTTTCTTTTGCTCTATTTTTGTGACAGCTGAATGTCTCATGGTGCTCCCCTTGTCATGGTTACGGAATCACAGCAAGCTTGGAGTTTCTGGTCTTCATTTTGTTATTGCTAGATTTCCATACCTGTTCCGTGTCGCTTTTCTTTGTGTACGAAGATCCTGCGCTGTAGTGTGTCATATATGTATGCGTGCGATACATATATTGCCCTCTCCTTCCTCCTCCTCCTTCTAACTTCTTACATAGTGGATGTTATTTGATGTGTTTATCTTGATAATAAATGATAGTTGTTTTTCTTTTTGCCTGAAAAACTTCCTTTGTTTTATCTTTTTTCTTTGAAAGTACACTCATGATGTAGGAGTAAACCCTGTAGGTTGCAGACCACACAGAGACTCATGCATTTACTTAACATAGAGGCAATCTTGCCATTCAACTCAAGTCTCCCAGCCTTTTTATCCCTCTCCCCAACTGCCCTAACACTCCTTGTGCTGGAGGACACTGATTGTTACACGCTGTAGGTGATGACAATAATGATAATGGTGATGGTGGTGGTGGTTGTGCTTATGATGATAGTGTGATTTGAGTGTTTTGTTTGTCTTGATGTTTTCATCCATGCCCACAGGGTATAGCTCCTCTTATTATTGGAATATTTTTGGTTTTTTTCTCCTCTCTTCTCTCTGCCAGGATAACATCGGGCACCGGCTGCTTCAGAAGCATGGATGGAAGTTGGGGCAAGGACTTGGCAAGGCCATGCAGGGTAAGGATTCACTCTAAAGCACACTCATGTTCTCAATTTGCTGGTGGCACTGAGCCACTATCTACTTTTGTTTTCTTTCTACTCACATTTTCATTTTTTTTTTTTTTGTTGTTGTTTTAAACGACACCCTCCCTGATTTATTTTTCTCTTCACACCCTTTCTTTGACCTCTTCCTTTTGCCCGATTCCGGATTGGAAAAATCGTGGCCAAAGCAAACATGATTCCAGTTGTTTTTGTCGCTCTCAAGTTTCCGTTCCCTTAAATTTGGAGATGGAAGAAAAGATTCATGGAGTCTATTAGTGGATTAAGTGTTAGAGAGTAATCCTTGGTGATTTTTATTTTATTTTATTGTAAACTGGTACGTTGACATCCAGTTTAACAAGACTAAAAGTTCAAAGTTCTCTCACATTTTTTGATTTTCTTCTTTTTAGAAAAATCTTTTTCACATATTTTGCTGAAACCACAAATGAGACGTCATCTTAGATGTTAGAGTTGGCATTTTTAACAGACATTTAATGTTGTTGCCATGTAAACTTTAGCTGTAGTGTCATTTTGGATTGCTTAATATAGAGCACATACAAAGGTATTTGAAGAATGAAGTAATTTTGTCCAACATAAACCATAAATGCGATTTAAGTGAAGATTAGATTTAAAATGCTTAAAAGTGAGGCTGTATCACACTGCCACTCAAATGTGTGCAATCCAGCTGGTTGTAGTGGTAACTGTATGTTAACATGCGCAAAACTAAAACCAATAATAATTTATGTTGTTAGTATTAATGTGACACAGCACATTAGGACCTTTTGTAGTTGTTTCATCTGCACTGAGCTGCACGTCCACCTTCACTATCAAACAACTTCAACTTCTGTAATACCTTATATTTTTATGCAATCAAAAGTAAATCTCCTGCATGCAGGTGAAACCATCAGAATCCCTTTATTCCAAGAAATAGACCAAAAAAGTAAGAACTTCCTTGTTTCTAACCTATACCTCTGTAGTATTGGACATTTTGTAGGTTTCTCATAGCCTGTTTTTGTACCTTTGGTGGTTGGTTTTAATCTAAGTAAAACTATTCTCGCTTAATTATATGCATGCAGTTAACCATTTTAACTCGATATGCAAAGCAGCTTGTCACGTTTATTCTCTTTTATGCAGTCTAATCATACGCTGATGAAAGATGGAAACAGCATTTCAGTCATACATATTGCATTGGCAGTGTTTCTCCAACACCTGACACATAGGGTAAATTTTGAGATTTGTATGCCAAGTAAATTCTGAAATTCAAAGTTTTCATAAAATTGTTAAAAAAAAAGGTAACTTTCCCCGGGTAATTCTTAGCAGCCAGTTGATGCTCATTCCGAGAGTAAGGGCTGAAGATTAGGATGTTTGAATGTGTGGGTTGGTTTTGGCTATTTGATACTACATTATTAGCTCAGACCTGCTGTGTTCATAGGTTCAGAGGATAAGTAGCAGTGATCCAAAACCTTGGCATGTTTCACAAAGCCCCTCCTTGTTTTGTTGTTTAACTTCCATTTCTCAGTATCTTCCATTTTTTTCCAGAGTGCAACAGTTTTTTTTTTTTTTTTTTTTTAAAGAAATAATCACTGATCTTAGAAATTTACCTCAAAAGGATTCAGCTTGGCACCGTACCCAAATGCCAATCATCCATCTTAATGCCTAATTGGGCCTCTATTTTTTTTGTTGTTGTTTTTTTTATCTTATCTACCCTCTCCACTACATCTGGTTTTATTCCAAATCATTGGTCTTTTCTCAGCCATCCATCATAATTTGTTGCAAAATTTCAACTTTTGTTCTCCCTAAAATGTCCACCAGCAACATCTGGTCTAAATGTTTGATTAGAAACCCAGCTCACACTGTCAGAAAAAAATCCCACATGAGCTCAAAATATTGCCACATTAAAACAGTTCAGAAGAATATCCTCCACAGAGAAGTTTACTGGTTTAAATGAACTAATTGTTTGATATTGTGAGACATTATTTGCTGGTTCTACAGCCTGTTATTGTCAGGTAAACATTTACCTAAATGTTTGCTCAGAAAAAGTTGGTATTAGTCCAAAAAAAAGTGATTTTTATTTTTTACAAGCAGGAGTGTGTTTAAATCGAATGAAGACTGACATTGTAACTGAGATCTTCTCAAGACACCACAGGGAAGCCTATTGTCTGGTTGAGTGGGGTTGTTGTCTTGTTGCTGCCCAACTACTTTTTGTTGATGTACATATATAGCCTTAGTTTCTTGTGTCGTCTCAAAGGTATTTTCAGCATGACTGGGGCAAGTGAACGGATTAGACCTGGAAGCTGTTTCGTTCTGGGCAAGCTGACAAGTGCATTGAGGCCAACAGCACAGCAGAGAGAGGGGAAAAAAATTCCATCCATGTTTATTTCCATCTGGCCTTGAAGAGCCGAGTAACAATATATTTGAAGTGATAAGATGAGCTTTGTGTGGAGGAGGGAACACATCGCAGGGGATGACTGTGCTCTTGTTTGTGCCTCTGGCAGAACTCACGTGGTTATGTAAGCATCCTACATTGTGGGCAGATGAGACTGCAGCAAATTGTGTCCAGTTGTTGTGTAGGAATTAGTGGCCCCGCTTAGAGACCGCTGTCCTCTCCAACTTGTGAGTAAGCTCCCATACTAATCACAGCATCGCATCTCATTGAAGTATGCTGGATAATCATGGTAATCTTCCACCTCTTTCCTGTCCTCCTTGCCAGAAGAGACAGTTGTTGACATTTGAAGTTAAAGCATTGTCCCCTCTTTACATTTTTTTCACTGTATTGACTTTGTTCTTGTTCTTCTTTTGTCCCTTTTTTGCCCCTTTTAGGTAAGGTTTGTTGGATCCCTTCTCTATGTCAGTATGCATGTGTGGGTGTGTTTTCTTTCTCCCACTCTGCAGTTGACCTAAGTGTAACACTCCTTTTACAGTGTATCATAGGCTAATGGCCTCGGTCAGCTTCTTCCTCTTTGCTTCATAATCACTAAACCTTTATTTCAATCTGCTTAAGAGAAAATGCTTCGATTTGTACCAACAATCAAGATCCATGTGAAATCAAGTTGGATTTAGGAACCCATGATTCATGATTCACATCCCCTAGAATCATCATCTCCACATATTTTTAGATTTTTGTTTTCCCCCCTCTTTGAGTTTCCGTGGCTGCTGTTAAAGTAATCTGATTGGCTGTAACCACGGCTCAGACTCTGAATGGCTTGCCGTGTAGAAAAGTTTCCCTCCTCTGCTTGTTTACCTGTTTCTACCTCTAAAACAGTGAAAGTCGTGTTTGTATGTGCGTGATCATTATGTGGGACTGAGATGTATGTGTGTCTGCTACTTACCGGGCAATAGAGTCGACTTACAGGGAAAACCTCTCCACCTTTTTACACTCCGAGTGTCTCTGTCCCCATGGTACAGACTTCCATCCTCCCCCCGTTTCTTTGCCCCTCCTGCACAGCATGTTTGTCCAGAGGTGCACTCCTGCTTGCCTCAATCTCTTATTTACCAGAGGCTTTAAGCAGTGTTGGAGGTAGGATGCAGAATCACAATATTCATTAAATAAAAACAATGTGAAGCTAAAAAAAACAAAAAACAAAAAAAACTGATCCATAGTTGTTGTTTTAGATCCTCCATTACACCTATGGCATTGCAGAAATGACTCTAAACACTGCTCAAAGCTTTGCTGGCTATTCTTTCAGGTACGTTCCTATGTTTTATGTTTTTATTTGTTTTGGGGTTAAGCACATCCCAGACTGAGCTTGCTGGCTGTAGACTAGCCAGGACGAAGGACCTTGAGGAGAGGTCCTTACTGGGCTGACGAGCGTAGGCAAAGCAAAAAGCTTAGAGGGGGAAAATTGTGGTCTTCCCTGGAAGCATTCATCATATTTTAAGACAGTTGATTTAGGCACGGGTCAGTTATTGTTATTAAGGTCAATGTTCTTAAGAGCAAGTTATAATTACTTTTCCTTCAGAGAGTTTTTGTTGTTTAAAGTCCTTACCAGAGAACGCCTCAGAAAATCTGATATAAATGGCCAAAATACCACAAAGACGAGCTGCATCTGGTCATTTATAAATTACAAGTGGAGACGGCAATGTCCTGCATAGCTGAGCTTTCAGAAATGAAGTCAGTGCAAAATGACAGGTGTGGTGAGACATTGACAACAGCACCTACGCATAAAATCTGTTGAAAATCTCTCCATACAATACTTTTTATAACAATGATGGTGGAGGAACAGGGTTTATACATCTGAGCCGAGGAGATGCTTGGAATTTAAGCTTTTACATTAAACTACCAGCTTGTCACACAAACTGTATTTTATCAGTGAATCATTTCCTCAAGCTAAAATAGCGGATCTGTGGCTACCTCACATGGCGAATCAGGGAGGAGCGACTTGAACCCTTAGAGCTTTAAGATTAAGAACCTGCATAAATGAATATAAACAGTATTTATTTTTTACTTAATACTTCTGTAGCACTTTTATATTAACTCTGTAGTTAGTTGTATGTAGTAAACCTACTACATCTGAAAGAGTTGGCTCACAACAGGCAAGCGTTTCCTTCAGAGATGCTTATTGTTCAAAAGGAGCCCTTATAGAAAACATTGTTCATGTTGTCAGAACTGGCACATGCTTGATTGAGACTAACCACTGCTGCCTTCCATCTCCCACATTCTGCTGCACACTGCTGAGCAGCTGGCTTTTGCACTTTTTCCCTTTGCTTACAAAAAAGAAAAATGAAGATGTATGAACATATTTTTAATCAACTAAAGTCAGTTATGATGTGAAACTATTCCGCTTATGTTTTAATAATTCTAATAAGAATAAACCTGACTGAGTGATTTCACCTGGCAGTGCTTGGAAATAATTTTTTTTCCACAACAGCAAGTTAGAAGCAGTATCTCTGTTAAGATTTCTGCAGACTGGCTGCCTGAGCTGATAGCCGAATGCATAAGGTAGTATATGCTTGTTGTATTCTGTTTCACTTATAGATGCAGCGATATTAAAAATTTGAGTCAATATCTAATATGAATATTGCTGTTATGGCAACTGGTGTGGTCACTCTGACATTGCTTCTCTGCTTCAGTTAAACACCCCACAGTCTTGCCCTGCTTCGCTGTCACTGTCATATGAGCAAACAAATACCACATTGCCAATTTTTTTTTTTAAACGGCTCATATTTATTTTATATATTTAAGTTAATACAGTTTTGCAGTGGAACAATTGTATTTTTCCCCAGCTTATCGTCTTGTGAGCATGTCCTTCTGGCCCGTGCCTAAATGTACTCAATACTTATTCTAAGTTGGGGGAGAGTCATCTGGTAATCTCTTTATAAAAGGGTAAATATGTCTTAATAGGCATACATAGGATACGTTGTTTGACGTACTGTAGCTGCTTTTTCCCTACAGGTTGTTGATGACCAGTAACATAGGACTTCCTATAAGCTGAACCAGAATCTACCAATTCTAGGTAGATTTTAGTGTTTTTCTGTGTTTTATGCTGCCTGGTTTTTGGTATGCATTACACCTCTCCATGTAATAAAAAATACAATTTTATTTTAAAGGCAACTTGTTGATCTGTAAAACGAATAAATGAAAGTTACTGGTCACAGCATTCAGTAGTGGAAAAGCTTAGGTTTAGGGGACGGTAGTCTGGTTTCTTCGGTTACATTCTCCGTCAAAATGCACAACAACATCACTTTAGGGGCCTGGGGACTTGGACAAGCGGTTTGAATTAGTGGTGAGAGGAGATTCCTGTAAGCACCTAGCCCTGAGTAAAGGGACGAGGTGGGTGGGGGTGGGCGGTGACACACGGAAGGCCCTCTGGTAATAAACGCCCTGAAGCCCCATTACCACACACCCAACCCCACCTGCCCTTCTCTGTGTGCCTCAATCTTCCTGCTTAACCAATTGGTGTTTCTTTTTTACAGCGATTTGATCCTGCCCATGTTGTGCTGATGGTAAACTTAGTGGTAAATGTTATTTTATCCCCCAATTGAATTGTTTTGTTTTTTTTGTTTGTTTTAATTCCTCCCATTATTTTCATTTTCCTCTCATCAGAGCACAAATAGGCTTTCAATTCTCTCTGTCCTAGTCCTCATTCTGCTGCTTGTATATTACCATGCATCTGTATTACTCTTAGAACATTGTCATTTTGTTTTCAGTTTTTTTTAACCTTGTGATTCACACCTTGTGATTTTAGCTGCACATTGTTTTTTGTCTGGTCCTTTTTGTTTTCCACTGGAATGGGGTAATGCTGGAGGTATTGTCACTGTGTAGAAGGACTGGTGATAGTTTGGGACGATTGTAATCGGTCATGAATCTTCAGTTCTGGGCCTTGCTTGTGACTCAGTTTGGACAGACCACTGCAGTGGCTGGCTAACAGACCAGACTTTTTTGTTTTTCCTTCACTGCTCTGATGCTGTTTGTGAAAGACTGTGAAACCACACATCTGTCAGTAGACTTGTGTTCTCAGTGTTACCCAAACAGCCGTTCCCTCTTAATTCCTCCATTTAAATAAGGCACCGAGAACCATGAGGTAAGAGGAAGATACTGGTATAAACCCGTCTAAACTAAGAGACACTGCAGTGGGACTGAAAGTCCAGGCAGGCAGAGACATGTTACAATGTCGATGCATCAGCGATTTCAGAACAAATAAGTCATTGGGCTGTTCTGACTTAATTACCTAAGGCAAGCGCAAGAATGATGCTTAATTACATCAAACGTCTCTTACCTTCCTCAGTTTAACAAGGAATCTACTTCCCTTTCATTTTAGAGGCATGCATTTCAATTTGGAACAAAGCCATCCAGGGTCATATTTTTAATAACCCCAATGGCATGCCTAGCAATCTGGAGGGGAAAGAAACAATTGTGAATATATTGGAAGGGGAAAAAAAAACTGAAACCAAACTGAATTAAAGTCGCCATCAGTAAGATTGGTTTTTGTATCTGGCTGGCATCAGGAGCAGCAGCAGACTAGTCCAAATTCTTTTTCTGCTTTTTCTTTTGAGATTCCCCTGTCTTTCTTTCTACCTATCTATCTTTCCTCCTCCTTCTCATCCCCTCATGTTTTACCAGGTAAGTATCCCCTTCCCTTGCACTGTCAACATGGCGACACCTGGCCTGTGACGTCACTCTGCTGTAGTTCAGTGCTTGTGTCTTTATTTTTATTTTTTTTTACATTCTCTCTGCTTTGTTTGGCTGATTATAAGTGGATTAAGCAATTTGTGTCAATCTCTAAAGTAGTTTTGATTTTTAAATATTTCATATCTATAATGTTTCATTCTGTTTTGGTTGTCTTTTGGTTTTATTTTTCTAAAGTTAATTTCCTTCTGTTCTAGCTCTTTTCACAGCTTACGTAGTAGTTTAACTTAAATGGATAGGAAATTAATATTTTGACGATGGAGAACAAAAAGCGGGCCTGGGAAAATCAAACTGCTTTGTACCTCATGACAGTAAAAAGTGTTTGCTACGGACAGTCCTGTTGATAGATGAAGCAATTGGCTTAATATTCTTAAGAGTTCCTCTCCCATGAAGGATTTACGGATGAAGGCTTCTGTTGCAATCTTGCCCAATGCCATATATGGGTACATCACTTCCTTATAAACTTTTCTTTCTGGTTTAACAAGACTTTAAGACAGGGAGGGGGGAGGAGGTGCCACTTCAGTGTAAATAAAGGCCGTGTCTTTATTTAATCCAACAGAAATTTATCAAAGCTACAAAGACTAATCCACCTACGGTGCCTACTATACAAACCAACAGCCACATTGAAACAATATAGGTCACGTTTGTTCAGGAGTTGGCTGTAGTAAGCTGTGAGAATGGCTGGTGTTTGGTTCACTGTAGCTTTCTGGTCTCTTTGCACTTTCAAGGCAAAAATTCTCTAACCCCAGCACCCTATGCTCTAAAAGCAGGCTGTCTTCGAGTTGGTGTTTGGTCTGCATCTCAAAAACTCAACTAGTCTTCTCTGTCTCTTTTGCCTCAGGACGCACCGACCCTGTACCCATTGTTCTTAAATATGATGTCATGGGGATGGGCCGAATGGAGATGGAGGTAAGATGCTGAAGTTGTCCATTTGACCCTGTTTAATGTTCATGTTTATACTTATAAGTTGTTGAGGGAAATTAATAATAACCATGACATCAGTGGTTAATGGTGTAAGATTGATTAGAATCTCATGTCCTGCTGTAGCTGATCCCAAACCAACATGCTGCTGTTGATTCTCATTCCAATCTGTGTTGAAAAAACTGAGAAACATCAGCTGCTTTGCTGTGAGCCATCTGAATAAACTAGGTCACTTGTTATTTTGTTCTGTCCTCAATTGCAAATCTCATTCTGACACCTAAATCTGAAGCATCAAATCCTTTTATATGACAAAAAAAAAAAAAAAAAAAAAAAAAAATCCCAATGAGCACCATGCACATATGAGCTAACATTGACTAAAGCTCAGCAGTCTTACAGAGTCCGGCAGATGCAAGAGGAGCTTGCATAAATAAATGAAATTATTATTAAATAATAATAAGTAAATTATTTTTCCAGATTTGTCAGTGCTAATTGCTTACTGTATTGCATGCCTCGTGTTATTTGTCCTCAGACATTCTTTTTGGAGATAAAAAAAACAAAAAAAAAAAAAAACAAGTCATCAAATTTATCTTTAAACACCAGGGTTGGGGGGGGGGAAACAAACAAAAAAAACGTTCTAGTGGCCTATTTCCGATCTTTAGTTTTGCTCAGTTTTGACCTACTGATGGTGATTTTGGCCCATTATTTGACTCCTTCAGTAAATATGTAGATGGTTGCATCCTTCTGTCTGCATCACCGGCATTTTTTAAATGTCACCTCCAACCCTGGGTTATGTTTGGCCGTTATTTCATCTGCATTTGCACAATTAAAGACAGACTTAAAATTTATTATGTCTTTCCTACATTAGAAATATAGAGAAGTCGGCATGTTTTGGAGACTACGCAGCAACGAAAATTAGCTCCATACCATTAGTCACTTGCATGACTTCGTCAAACTTATAAGATGGCAGACTACTGTTGACTCTCAGACTGTTTTCTGGAGATGCTGGAATCTCTGTGTTTGTCCTTTTAGCTGGACTATGCAGAGGATGCCACAGAGAAGCGGAGAGTGCTTGAAGTGGAAAAAGAGGATACAGAAGAGCTGCGGCAAAAATACAAGGTAAGGTCCTTTGTTTATTTTTATGATTTAACATTCATTAAAAAAGATGATCGCTTGTGTGTTTTCTGATCTTCTTGAAAGTGACAAGTGTTTCTTACCAAATTCAGGACCAGGTGGAAAAAGAGAAAGCTATCGCAAAAGCTCTGGAAGACCTGAGGGCAAATTTCTACTGCGAGCTTTGTGACAAGCAGTACACTAAACACCAGGAATTTGACAACCACATTAACTCGTACGACCATGCCCACAAACAGGTAAATTTTATTTTTTTTTACTCTGAAGCAAAACTGTTCATCAGTAAGATAAAGTAGCAGTTTTCAGGTGTTACTCAATACATCTCTTTAAATGTGATGGAAAGTGGATATACGTAACAGTTTGCTCTACTTTTATTACCATCTGATCATGACACAAACGTGAAAATACGACATAAAGAAAGAAAAAATCTGATCAGAGAAGATTCTCCAGTAAAGTTTAGCACATTCAGTTGCCACACATGTGAAAAGGAATGACTGAAACAATCTAATGCATGTCCTTTTTAATATGATGCAGAGGTTAAAAGAGCTGAAGCAGAGAGAGTTCGCTCGCAACGTGTCCTCCCGTTCTCGGAAAGACGGAAAGAAGCAAGAGAAGATGCTGCGTCGGCTGCATGAGTTGGCTGAGCAGAGGAAACAGGACAAACAGGACCGGTATGATCATATCACCACAGCGCCCCCTGCTGTCCTTGAGTCATTGAATCTGTGTTTCAAATGATTTTTATCTTGCTTTTTAGTACTCCTGGAAGTGGCCCCATGTTCAAAACAACCACAGTCGCTGTTGACGGGGAGAAAGAAGGAGATGGGGACGGCGTGCCATTTGAGAACCCCATTTTTACAGATTCCATCCTTGAGGGTTCACCATCAGAGAAAACTGGCCAATCTTCCCCGAAGCCCAGCCCAACTTTTAATTTTTCTCTGGGGAAGAACACATCCTCATCCTCATCCCCAACTCCTACCGGCTCATCTAAAGTCAGCGTATCATTCTCTTTTGCAAAGAAAGCCCCAGTCAAGCTGGAGACGGCAGCGGCTGTGTTTGCTGATCCTGGTGAGGAGGCTGTGGAGGAAGAGGAGAATCAGGAAGGGGAAAAGGCTGGAGGACAAGAGGAGACATCTGGGTGCAGCACAGAGAGTCCCAGAAGAGCACCTGAAGGAGATGAAGGAGGGGAGAAAGGTGGTGCAGCTGGGGCAGAAGATATCCAGCAGCCTGACGATGGTGGCTCCTTGGCCTCGACTTTAAACAAACTTAAGATGATGATGAAAAAGGATGAAGGATTTTCTGGACAAGAACCACAGTACTACCATTACGTCCCGCCAGCTCATTGTCGTGTAAAGCCCAACTTCCAGTTTTTGTTGTTCATGAAGGCTTCTGAGCAGTGCCAGAGCAAAGATGATGAGGATGAAGAGGAAGTGGAGGAAGTTCAAAAGGCTGAAGAAAGCTCTGATCACACAGAGTCCAAAGAAACTGAGTGTAAAACTGGACAAGAACAAGGTGAGGCTGTATCAGCAACTGAACCAGAACCACCTCCTTTATCGCCTAAAGTGAAGACGGAGGTCAATATCTCGTCTTGTGAGCAAGAGACAGTTTCAACTGCTCCCACTTCTCCTACTCAGAAAGCAGAGAACACACAGAGCACACTCGATACAAACACTGGTCCAAAAGTCCCAACCGGTCCCTTCTTCCCTGTCCTGAGCAAAGATGAAAGTACCACTTTGCAGTGGCCTACGGAGCTTCTTGAATTTACAAAAGCTCAACCTTCACTATCCTACAGCTGTAATCCTCTCTACTTTGACTTTAAGCTTTCAAGAAATAAAGGACTACGCGGTGGGAAATCAGCAAAGTCCCTCAAGCCTGGTGAAGAGGCTGATGACAAAGGACAAGTTGTAGCTGCTTCAACAGCTGAAGCCGCTGAAGCTGAACCTGACGCATGCACTGATAAAGAAACACCTGAGATGAAGGAAGATCCCAGCCAGCCAGGACCTGATGAGCAAAAACCCACGACTGCCAGTAGTGGCACGAAAAAGAAAAAGAAGAAAAAGAAGCATAAGAAATCGGGAAAACATTCAAAACGCAAAGGAAAAGAAAAAGATGCAGCTGGGGATGCTGAAGAGAATACGGAGGCAACGCAAGAAAAGCCTAAAAAGAAGAAGAAACACAAACGGAAAAAGAGCAAAAACAAAGCTCAAGATCAAGAAGAGGTGGCAGGTGATGACAAAGAAAAAGTTAAGCCAAAGTCAGAAGATAAAGCTGCTGGTTCCTCTGTTCAGTCCACAGCTGGAGGAACAACAGGAGCGGAGCCGGGTAAAAGGAAACGCGCTGCAAAGGAAGTGCCTTCTAAATCTGGGGCAGAACACGGAGGAAGTGGAAAAAATAACGACAAGAGCAACTCCTCAGAAGACCACGGTAACTCTAAAAGACAAAAAACGGACTCGAGCGGCTCGCAAAACGCGTCGTGTTCTACCTCTGCTCAGAAAAGTCCAGCTCACGGTAGGCCACCCAGCAGTGAGAGCGAGGAGGAAGGCGGCGCCAACACCCAGCATTCACGTCATCACAGGTCCAGCCCACGAGAGCAGCGGCGCCACCACAGCGAAGAGTCCAGACGGTCCCACAGCCGCTCATCAAGGCGGGGAGAACGACGCGGCAGCAGTCGGCGGCGCCATCGTGGCCAAGCCTCCCGCAGTCGCTCCTACTCCAGCAGTTCTGGGCGCTCCTCAGCGAGAAGTAGCGCCTACAGTCATCGCAGCCGCAGTTACTCCGACAGCTACAGCGACTACAGCACGGAAGGCCGCCGGCGGAGGCGCTCTAAACGTTCATCTGACTCCGAGTATGAGCGGCGGGGCAGTCGAGGTCGCAGGCGATCCAGAAGGCATCAGTACTCCTCTTCATCCTCGGACGATTCCCGCTCTCGTTCTCGCAGCTACAGCAGGAGGAAGCGGCACCGGCGGCACCACCACAGCAGCTCCAGAAGCTCCAGCAGCTGGAGCCGCAGCACCAGCACAAGATCCTGGAGACGCAGTTATAGCCGGAGCCGAAGCTCAGCGAGTCGCTCCTCCAGTTCCAACAAAGCCTCGCCTCACCGACGGAGCGCCAGGGGACGGGCGGACAGCGACACACATCGCAGAGACTTCAACCGCTCTCGGATCTATCGCTCGCAGTCTCCCCGCACGTCATCGCGAAGCCTCAACCGGAGCACCCACACATCCACTTCCCAGACTTTGAGGCCGGTCGGGTCTCGTGATGCAGGGGAACACAAGAACATGCTCACAGCGCGTCAACTGCTTGAGAGGGTTCAGTCCAAGAAAAGTTCAGAGGATTCTGCCTCCGGAACGAAATCTGGGATTAAGATTAAGGATCCACCACAGGGTTACTTTGGTCCTAAATTACCGCCAGCCCTGGGAAGCAAAGCCATGTTGCCCCTCTTTGGTAAGCTGCAAGCAGGGAAGAAACCGTTGATTCCCCTAACGAGACCCGATGAGGGAGAGAAATCAGGAACGGGGAAGGGTTCTGAAGCAGATGGAGAGGTTATCCTAGTAGAACCTATAAGGGAGTTCCCCCCTCCACCACCACCTCCAGCGCCACCAGTGCAGAAGGTCGAGGAGGTGCAGCAGAATACAGCGACACAGGAAGAGACACAGCAGCAGTCAGCTACAGAGGAGCAAGTACACCAAGAACCACAGCCACTGTTTGAACAAGATCCTTCCATGATTATGCCCCAGTATCAAGCAGAGCCAGGTCAAGACTCCTCCCAGAACCCCATGATGGAGTCCATCATGCCTGAAATGCAGCAACAGCAGCCGGTGCATGGTTACCCCGCTTACCACCCGTCCAGTCTGGAGGAGGATGGCATCGAGGCAGAGGAGGATGGCCTGGCGCCGTTGGAGAGTCAGCCAATCACGTTCACGCCAGAGGAGATGGAGAAGTACAGCAAGCTGCAACAGGCGGCGCAGCAACACATTCAGCAGCAGCTTCTGGCCAAGCAGGTCAAAGCCTTCCCCTCGGCTGCTGCCGCCGCGGCTGCTGCCGCAGCAGCTGCTAACTTAGCCCCGGCGCCCCCTCCACCAGCCCTGCAGCAGATCCACATTCAGCAGCCAACCGTCTCTGTCGCCTCCGGCACATCCATCACCACTGTCCAACACGCCATCCTGCAGCACCACGCAGCCACCGCTGCCGCGATGGGCATCCACCCCGCGCATGCCCACCATCCTCACCCTGCACATGCCCAGCTGGCACAGGTGCATCACATTCCCCAGCACCACCTTACTCCCATCTCCCTGTCCCCATTGGGCCCCTCTCTTGGTCATTCTTTGGGACACTCTCTGGGACATGCGGGGCTAATTCCTGCCCACCCAACAGCCTTCCTCTCTGGTCAGCCTATTCATATTATCCCTGCTTCTGCACTTCACCACACACCCTTGGCACTCCACCACGTCCCGCACACAGCCCTCTACCCAACACTATTCGCACATCGGCCGTCCCAGGCTGCTGCAGCGGCGGCTCTCCAGCTACACCCACTTCTGCACCCAATATTCTCAGGACAGGACCTCCAACACCCGCCTAACCACGGCTCTTGAGTGACGATGGATACAAAACAGGATGTAAACACTCGGAACGCTGACAGAGGGCTGTGACGATCTTGATTTAGGGATGGGGATGAAGTCTTTGCATCAGTGTATAGGAAGTCGGACGTTGTAAAACCACAGTTTTACACTCGGACTAAAGGGGTCATTACATATTGCAGCCTGTGTTGGTTAAAAACGGTGACACTAGCGTTTTTTTTTTATATTGGTTTGTTTGGATTTTTTATTTTCTTTTTCAGTGATGTGTCCTGTTTTAAAGGCAGGTTCATAGATGTAATGAGACATTCTGTTGAGATTGTCTTATAAACCAATTGGGTTTGCATTCCCAACCTCACTAACCACTGGAGTTTTGTTTTTTTTTGTTTTGTTTTTCTCATTTATGCGGTCATAATCTTTGCCAAGTTTGGCATCCAAGGAGATCCATAATGGTTGAGATTTTATAGAGGATCATGAGACAGGACATAGATTTTGTTACAGAAACTAACAGCTTCACCTCTGTTTTTGTGATGGACTTAATGATGTGACACTTTTCCCCATATAACTACCTGCTCTTTATTGAATTCTTGGTCTCAAAATAATTTGTGTTGCTGTAGTTTGTACATATTTCAGTGTGTAATGTGAAGAAGCCAGCCACTGATGACTATGAAATAACTATGGTGTCTAAACTGGTATGACACAAAAGAAGTCCTCTAAATTTGCATAAATGTGGCAGAGGTTTTAGCATCTCTAATACTCTGACGCAAAGCTCCTGTTTTCCCATTGGAGGGTACGTGTGAATGAATTGCACTGAAATCTGTACATTGGGGTGGTGCTTTGGCATCATGTAACAATAAGATTGTAGTATACTGCAATAATTGTATTTTTATTTTTAAATTATTTTCCAAATGCTCTTCATAAGAAGAGCTTTGTTTGGCTTTTTTCTGTAATTTTGTAAATAAAAATGCTGTAGATTAACCTATTAACATTCTGAAAAGGTTGACACTGCTGTTGCTAAAGCAGACGAAATTACAAGTTAGTTACAACATGGATATGTGTTTTATCAAGGTTGGTTCTTAAAATGTTCCTGCTGAGGATGGCTGGGATCCCAGACAAGTTATGTCAAAAAAAAAAAAAAAGTTGTGACTCTTGTATTTTTAAAAACAACTGTTTCAACAAATAAAACTTTGAGTCCATGTGTTTGTTTGTTTTTTCTCTCTCTTTCATGGTTTAGTTTTGATTGCATTATTACAGTTCTTTTCACAGTCCCATCTGGACAAGATTACCAAATCATTCTGCAGGTACCAGCAGCAAACAGCAGATGGCGCCCTAGTCACATTAAAATCCGTTAAAAATTACATGAAACTGAATCCTATGACGCCTAAAATTGTTTCCAAGTGGAGAATTAAGTATAAATAATGGTAAACCTGAAATCTTTTCAACAAGTACAAGTTACAGCATATAATTAGTGGTGGTTCAGTCAAATAGATAAAGATGACATGCTATCTTACAGACAGCCATGAAAGATGGGCAATGAATATCTACAGGTAAGAGATGCTCTTACCTGAACTCCAATATAAAAGTGGACAAAGTTAAAGTTTAGGTATTTTAATCATTTTATATTGAATGAAATTTAACATAAAGTTAAATGAAATTTAACTTCGGAGATGGGAGAAATTTTCCTGTACTTGATCTAACAAAAATGGACATTTTACAAAGCTTAAATAGTACATCAATAATACATGATTAATATTTCTAAAATTAAGATGAATAGACATCCTCATTAAGTGGTGATTTCCTATTGTCAGGTATTGTAACTCATGGTTTAAGGAAACTGCTTAGCATTTTCAACACATTTTAATAGTACTGTTGTGCTGGGCAGGGAAATCAAACTATTCAACTCTGAACATCAAGAATCTGTGGATGTCAGATTACTTTACGGGTAATAAAACATTCACAGAATGAAATAAATGTTTTTACACATTCAGACTTGTTTTCAATCATACATTGATGGACATTTTAGGAATCTGAAAGAAAAAGAACAGGAGCAGTTTGAAGAA
The DNA here is from genome assembly GCF_001443285.1 of Poecilia latipinna. Taxonomy (NCBI): domain Eukaryota; kingdom Metazoa; phylum Chordata; class Actinopteri; order Cyprinodontiformes; family Poeciliidae; genus Poecilia; species Poecilia latipinna. The sequence continues at coordinate 247,245 of NW_015113226.1, read as the reverse complement.
GAGTCCAACTGATCAACAGAAAAGTTCCACACTATAAAATACTGTCTGGATAAGAACTTCTTCAGCCTAAACGTTTAGCATGTATCCAAAGTAAAGTGGTGAGTTTATTGAAAGTAAACAAGAAAACAATGGCACCTTTTATTAAAATCACTTTAAATTTCATATCCTGTGGGATGATGTTTTCCTGAAATGTCCACATCTGATCGACTACCTAGGCGTGGTCAGCCCAGGTATCTGATGACGAGGAATATGAAGACGCAGGTCAACAACATGCCTCCAATCATGATGAACTTATCCTGGGTGGCTCGTCTTTCTATTAGTCTCATGACTGTGTTAGAGAGGCCCAACATGTTGGCTACATCCAGCATCTTCTTGTGCGTCCCCTGTGGAGCCAAGAAAAAAAAAAAAAAAAAGCCAGTTAATGACAGCAACAATTATCACATGTTATGACTTCAACAGCTGTAAAGCCGCAGCGCATTGTTCATTATCAGCACTAATTCGTCTAGAGTTTGGGAGAGGGCCAAGCGCCTCCCTGACTCCACCACTGTCAGGAGTTTCTCATGTCTGGACTGCCTGGCTGAGAGTGCTGGTCAACAGCCACACCCTGATAAGAAGAGGCTGAAGCCAAAGCCAGGAAGCCCATCTCCTCCCTGGAAACGAGGACTCACCCACCCGCTCAGAATACCCTTGGTAACAATGACATAATTACTATGGACAGCAGAAACTGGGCCAAGGATATAATTAGCTTCCTCCTTAGATATAACTAGATGAGTTAAATGTTAAAACATTTAAGCTAGCTCAGAGAATCGATTTTGTTGATTAGCACACACCTTGAGAGTTGACCTTTGATCTCTGAGGCCATTGAGGATGCTGCTGCCGCTGCCCAGGAGGTCGTCCATGCCTCGGTGTGCGTTGTGCAGGCTCGTGTTTAACTGTATGGTCTCGTCTATGTGGATGGAGGTGTCTGCATCCTGTTAAAATATATATTTTTTTTTAACTACGCTATATTTAACTAGAGAAATCATATCACTCTATTAAAATACCTTCACCTGCTGTATTTATAGTTCTGTATTTACAACCGCAATTTTCATACTTCATTGGTATTTCATATGACAGAGTAGCACAAAATAACGCATAACTGTGACATGAAAAGATTAAGTATGGATTTGAAAGCTTTTTTTTTTTTTTTAGAAATAAAAATCTGAAAAGTGCAGAACTGATTTTTATGCTTCAACCAGACAACACCAACATATTTTTTGGCGTACATGTGAAGCAGTGTAGATTGATGGCAGCTGACGCTTCACGTATATTTTATCTCCTGCTTCACAATTGCAAAAATGAAACTTAAATGACGGTTTGTGGTTTGTACTATGACAAAATGCGAAAAGGTTTAAGGCTTTGCAAAACCCTACATGTCCTCAATGGAGAAAAAATAATAATGTTAGTGATAATCCAACTGAACTCCTAGTCTTCACTAAACTTCAAATGTTACAATTTGAAGTTTGAGTGTGAGGCTGTATTCAGGCACGTGCAGCTTACATTTGTGGTGAAGGTGCGGCTCAGGAGTTCCTCCCTCTCTCTGTCCTGGGCTTCTCTGGTGTAGCGTCTGTGCTGGAAGTTTTGGAGGGCGGTCCGCAGGTGCTGAACATCGTACTTCAACTGATCCACTCGTCTGATGGAAAAGCAACGCAAAATCCTTTTTTTTTTTTTTTCAGAACCAACACACTAGATTATACAAAGAACTCAAATCAGTTCCTATCACACTTTACTTTTTTTTTTTAACCATCTTCTCCATCTGTAACTATTTCAATAACTATTATAAGACACTATCATTCATGGTGAGTGGCTTTGGAAAAGTATTAAAATTAAATTCATGAAATATTATGTTGTTTATTCCATCACATCATCCTGAAATTCATAGTTTCTGGATAAAGGAGAATTCTTTTGGAGCTCAAATGTGTAAAGAGTCTCTCCCAGGCCCATCCTTATCCTTCACCTAGCTCTTCCTAGAGACCTGCTGGGATCAGAGGAAAGCTCATGGCGAACACTGTCCCCTAGGGCCTGTTTACCCAAGCCAGAGACGAATCTCTGCCCGACGCAGCTGGAACGCTGACGATGACGGGGCTTCAGAGGAAATGTTTTCATAGAGCCACGTCGCCACAGGGCAGCACAGAGCTGTTTTTGTCTTCTGCATCCACCCTGTGCCTTTATGAGATACAGCTTACGCTGTCAGATTTGGGCCTTTTTACGGCAACCAGCAGTTGAATCACTCAACACTCACAGTTTGGCGTTCTGGCGGCGGTTTGGTGGTTCTTTACTGGCCAGGATCTCGAGGCGTTCCAGATGAGTGAAGATCTGGTCGATTCTAGCCTGTAGTTCATTCTCTAACACTTTAAATTGAGAGAAAAAAAAAACATTAGAAGAAAGAAAATAGATGAAAACATTAATGATCACTACACACAAATTTCAGTCACTTTTTACATTGTAATGGGTATTATCATTGGATTTATACTCTTTATTTATTGTTTTAACTTATATTCAGTAGCAATTTTTAAAATAGCTGATATAGCTTTCTGACCCAGCCAGGAGGGAAACAGGGACAGGTAAAAAAACAAAACAAGAAGCCGATTTTTATTTCCAATGAGTAAAGTGGGTGGTTCTGCATTGTGAAAAAACTAAATATTGCTGTGTGATATATATATGTCAACAACAACTAAAAAAAACTTTTAAAAATATATTCTTGAAATCAGGTCAATTTTTGTAGTTGTTAATGTTTTTGTTTTGTTTTGTGTGCTTTTGCTTTTATTTATTTTTCTTACATCCTCTTTTAGGAGAAAATGTAAGTTGATGTCATAGTTTGTGAAGTGTGAAGGGACTGAGGAGGTGGATAGACTGGCTCCCACCCTACTGCTTCCTGTCTCGACCCAGAGCTGATGTGACGGGCACCATCCACAGAAAACAACCCGTCATCTGGGCACTAACCTCTACCAGCGTATCCAAAACATTAACGAGGCGCTACCACAAGGAACTTGTACGGAGAACTTTTAGATAAGGAGGCGGCAACAACACTTCTCTGTTATCTGAATCAGAACAAAATTTATAGGCGAAACTGAATTTAACCGTCGTCGTGATCATACTCACAGTGAACTGATTCGCGGTCTGTCCTTTCCAGGTTTCCCATTTGAGACTGCACCTCCTGGATTTGCCTAATCCAATGCAAATACAGCGTTTAATTGAACAGAAACTGAAATATTAAAATACCAGCGTAAGTGATGTATTTTTCATTACCGTACCAACACACGCTAAAGACATTTTCAAAGTTATTATATGTATTTTGTCAATGAGTTTCCTTTGAAACTGGACCGTTAATTAGGTTGCTAGGTTAGTTACAATACAAAGCTAAGTCAGCTAACAGAGTCGGCACAGTTTTCACAGAAGCTGTCATTACACTCACTTGTTGGTCTGGTGGTAAAGCGTCTCCATTTTTATGGATTCGCTGAAACGCCTTGTGTCCCTTGTTGTATTCCTATCCTTTTTATTTTATCCCTTGTACTCTGACAGGTGGCTAAGCTAGCCAGCTAACGACGAAGCAGTGTGTACACGTCATCAGCAGAGCTTTTGTGTACGGAAATGAGAAAGCGGAAACTGACAGAGATCTAAACAAAAACGAAGAGGTCTCACTCGAACTAGAAAAAAAAATCGTCGTTTTACATTTTTATTTTTTTTAAACTTATCTTCGTCATCACGTCTTGTTAGTAATTATCTATGACAAAATTATGGGAATCTGTTAAGCTTTCCACACTATTGTTTAGAAATGGAGTTATATCCTATCCATCCACATGCTTTTCGTACGTCACTATATTTTGTGCATTTCATTTACTTTTCAGTTCTCGTCACAGTTTCACATTAATAACCTTAGATAAAATGTATCTTTATAATGATCTAAATTATTATTATTTTTTGTACAAATTATGACGAGGAAGCTCAGTGAAGTCCGTGGTCTTTGAGCAATGCACAAGTAAAAATAAAAAATACTTACTTCAAATTTTCAGTTGCATAGCCGCATAAAAAATGTATTTGCCCGTTTTACGAGTTTCTTTTGGCTTTTTCCAAATTTAAATAAAAAACAAAAAAACAAAAATGAAATAAAACCAAATATAATTAAAAGCTACTAAAGCAACCTTTGTCTATGTGAAAAAGTAATTACACTTCATTCATTGTTAAATCATACATTAAAGATGAACCAAATTTTTTACAAGTTCAGTCTGGCTTGATGACTGCCAGAGCTGTAGAATAAAAATATCCTATAAGTAGAACCCGTCTGATGATAAATTGAAAAATTACCATCATTCAGCACCGAAATTCAACAGATGAGAAGGAGCCATATATCTAATAGTTGGGGCGATGTTTCAAAACCATTTTAAAACTTTAGGAGTGAATTTAAAAAACTTGCTACAGGTTATTGCAAATGATTTATGGACATTAATAGCCAAGTTGATTTGATATCCCTTAATAACCAAAATCATTATTTTTTTGTATATACTCAGGTTAATCAGAGATAAAAATTAGCTTGATGACTAAAAAGTCTTTCAAAAATCCTATAACTAAAGAAATAGCTTAGAGGAAGAGCGATGTAAACTGTGAAACCAAGTTTCTCTTTTACTGTCTTTCAGTTCTTTACTATCTTTTCACCACTTTGAATATCAGGCTTTAGGCTACAGTTTCCATTATACTGCATATTCTCTTAAAGGTAAAAGCTGACAGCAATCTTTTTGACCCACAAGTTTCAAGAGTGAAGGCATAATCTGTTGACATGTAGACATGTGACAGGAAAGACTGAGAAAGCATGTCCTGAGGCTAGTTTTTGTCAGCTCTCCTTTACTGGGTCTACTTAGGCTATCCAATTTTTTTTTTTTTTTTCCCACACACAGTTGTCAGAATATTCCTGCTTGTTCATCCAACTTTTCTGCAAGTAAATAAAGACAAACAGGTTGCTAATATCACCTTTTCTTTTTTCTAAAATAATCTCCATGGAGGAATTCAGAGGAAAGAAACATGGTGTATATGAAGTTCTTGGCCACTGACTGTGGGAAAAGAACCATGATTAGATTTCCCGGAATAAGCAGTAAAATTTTCACAATATCTCCTTGGTGATTGAGTAGGAGAAATATTGTCCTGGGGCACTGCCTGGCACCTAAACAAAACCACATCTCAATCACTTCACCCCAGACCTCCGTCACTGTGGTGTCTGGGAGGAAGTGAGTGCACTGGCAGTAAGTAAAGTAAATTCAAGCATCTTTTGACATAATTATCTTCACGAGCTGTCACATGAGCTCCTGTTTACTACCGGTAGCCGTATTTGTTTTCCTCAGTCAGCACAGCAGTCAGAAATGGGGCCCAGACGGTTTTTCCGCGGCGACCTGACCGTACACGAGTTTTATCTTCAGGCGACACACTTCTCGAAAGAGGTCCCTCTCAGCCTACCTCTCATGTCTGAAACCCTGAAATCTGTTCATGCCACTTCTTGCTCCTGCTGTTCAACGTTTTTGATTGTCATAACATTTCCCCGGGGCACTGGTTGGATGTGTGGAGCTTTAACCGGCTGCTTGGAGTAGCGAAAAAGAGGGAGGAAGAAACCCCCTCTGTCAAAGTTTTCCCTGAGATATATGCAGTTGCATTTGGGTCGCAGGGTTCTCTCTGTCTGTCCTTCATGCTTCAGCCCCGAGGAAAGGATGAGATGAGCTTACCGGTGTTGTTCCACACCTGAGCACCACAGGCACAAACTGGGATTCCAGACACCAGGTGTGGAACCTGGATCCGACCCTTCTGACTGACCGAGACCCCCCCCCCCACCACCAGATCTGATATACAAATATTACCATGAAACCTTGAGTATATTGTTTATCTTAAAATAAGGTTGTGCATGAACTAACCCTAACCCTTGAATGCATCTGGATCATCAAAGAATGCTGTTTCTCAGTGCCAGACTTTTGGCCTTTGGGCATCTTTCAGCAAATAAACACAATTTAGTGCTGGATCAGCCCCCCCACCTCCTCCCACCAATCCTGGTTATACAACAGGAGCTAGAAGAAGAAAACCCTCCGCGCACTGGAGACTACAAAGAGTACGTCCTTCAATAACGCTGTTTTGTTCGCTAAGAGAAAATGATATGTTATTGAGTCACTTCTGCACAATATACTTAATGATGTTTTCCAGGCAGAGTAATGCGTCATAACTCTGCAGTTGATTGCCCAAGACAGACAGAATGAAGAAGCCAATTATGAGGAGCGAGATCGCCTTGGGTCAAAAATTTTTGGATACCAGTCATTTTTTGAGGGAGCGTTGATCTTGTCACTCCGCCCCCGAGGGAGATGAGCCACCCGTCTTTGAAGCCGTGATGAGACGCTGAATGAAAGCAAATGAGAGCCTGTCAGATTTGACAGGAGAAACTCATAAGCTCCCAACGTCTTAGTTTGTTGTGCTGGGAACAGGGTCAGAAGGGATGCCACCACCCCCCGACCGCCCACCCAGGAATCTGACTGACCACCCCTGTTGCTTCCCTACCAGGGCAGATGTTCAAAGATAGGCGGATTCATACTGCTAGGAACACTAATATATAGAGATACAAAAATGACCAATAGGCCAGCAATAGTACAGAACCCTAGCAGGATTAGTGTTTAATCCAGGGGTCACAATCCAGTGTCTTGCAACTTTTAGATGTTCTGTATCTCTGCTTAAACACACCTGACTCAAATATCTGGATCATTAGCAATTCTCTTTTATAATTAATTGGAGTCTGATGAGATAATTTAGCCACTTAATTCAGATGTGTATAGGAGCAGGGGCTTGTCCTTCTGAACTAGACTGGATTTTGAGACCCCAGCTTTAATTTACCTTAATCCTCACTCTACTTTATGCTGTATTTTCTATGTAACACCTTCTTGGAATCATCCTGATGGATAAATACCATTTTATACAAAAGTTTTATTCATTTGCAATGTTTTTATTGTTTCTTTGAGCCTTGGACATATTAAATAATTTTCTTCTGTAAAGGAGAGAAACTACGAAAGTACTCAAAAATACCACTACCACTACCTTAAATGTAGGTAGTGGGTAGGGGTTTTTCTGAAGGAAAAACCCCTACCCCTTCTCCTAATAGGGTTCTTAAACTTCATCTGCTTGACTCTGGATTAAATAATAAGATTCTTTATAACTTTCTAAGGTGATAACCAGTGGTGTCTTTCCTTTTGTCAGAATAAAGACAAAATGAAAGACACCACTGGTTATCACCTTAGAAAAAAAGAATAATGTTGCTATCCCACCTGCGACATGCAGATTTCCTACGATAACAGATGCTCTCCACCGCCAAAGCTTGCTGACAGCTCGCAGGGCCGGGGACATAAACAGCGCATCACTGGACCTTCCCTGCCTGACAGCTTCCTGGTCACCATCATTAAGTCCTGTGTGTGTGTCAGTTTGCCTGTGGCTCACGAAGCTCAAAAGACTTAACACTTCGACAACACATTACTGTATGGTTGCATCCTTTAGTGACAGTGACGGCTTAATTGCGAGCGCTCATCAGCGCCGCGCCAAGATGGCACGCTTGTGTAGCTGTAGAGATTACGTATAATCCCAGACTTATTTTTCCAAGATGTTGCTGGTTGAGGAGAACACATCGCTCTGGCCTCTATCAGTGTTTTTCCTCCCACATTGTTGATGTGAGAAAGTTTTATTTTGCCTGTGATGGAGGTCAAAGTTTTTGTGGCCATGTGTGAGAAAAACCAAGTGGAGTGCCATACATTGAGCAAGGGGGAGTAAGTTATGAAGGTGCACAAGGTCTTACATGTCCTATCACAGTGGAGGTCTTGGGAGCTGTACTGTTAAGGCTGCAGGTGTTCCTGTTGAATGGCATGGGAACAGACTCCTCCAGGAGATTCTCAGTAGGGAAGGAAGTGAGGGGCGCTCGCCGGTCGTTTCAGTAGGGATGAAACAAACATTTACAGGAATATTGTCCCAGAAAATCTGAAACAGATTCTTCTTTTGATTTATTTCTGCTCTAAAACAATGCGTAAAAAGGCTAACTCTCTAAAGCCAAGCATTAAATATTAATCTTTATGCAGGCTTTTTATCTTTACTTGCAGTCCTTTTAGCAATTTATCTTCACCCCAGTGGAACATTTGTAAAGAATTCAACCCAAGATAACTTTCACTTCTCTAACGTTGAGCTAAGCAGTTCTTCTTCTTTTTTTTTTCTTACCTCTCATGCACTCATAGTTTTGTGTTTACCAACTTTGGTACAGGTACATGAAAAAGAATGCATATTCTAACATTTTTTTTCTCTTTTTTTATGTGTGCATGAGGTTTTCTGTATGTCTACAAATCTCTAAGAAAAAACACATTCCACTGCAATAACAGCTGCAGATATTTTGGATTATGTCTTTGCCAGCTTTGCACATATCGACTGGAGACTGGATGGAGAGCGTACACGGACACAAATTTGTATGTCTGTCTCAAAATTCTTGATTATATTTACGTCTGGACTTTGACTAGGCCAAGCTGCCATGTTATTATTCCTTGTTCTAAACCATTCCCTTGTAGCTCTGGCTGTATTTTTAGGCTTATTTCCCTGCTGGAAGCTCAACTAATCTAAAGTGTTTTGTAGCCTCCTCCTCCAGGATTATCCTGTATTTAGCTTCATCTATCTTACTTTGACCAGCTTCCCTGGTCAGAGTTGATGGTAAGATCAGCTCTTCTTTCTGGTGAAGAAAACTCTGCAGCCACCACAGTTTGAGGAAATGTCTAGTGTTAACTTTCTTCCGCAAATTGTTGTTTACAAATAAACCAAAAATCTTTCATTTTGTTTTCATCTGATTAGAGTTGGTGCCTATCTCCAGCTGTCAGTGGGTGAACACGTACACGTTGGAGAAATCTGATTTGAATTATGGAAATTTGACTATATTCAGAATGTTTAAAAATGATTTATTTGAGAGCAAACCTGTTAATGATCGATAAAGTTAACAGCATTGGGTACTGAGAAGCCATTTCTTAACCGAGTGGAAAAACATGAAATTATTACGTTTTCTGTTCATCAGGAAGTGTTATCCATTCCTGTATGGACCTACATTTAAAAAAGCAGGTCCTATAAATTTTAGGTGCTCAAAAATCCATTCTAAAAATATCTAATATTATTATTATTACATTATTCTGTAAATTATTAAAAAAAAACAAACATAAAAACAAGTCATACCCTAAGGATATTGTTTCATGTTAAACTTTTGATCCAGTAAGCTTGAGGCTTGTTAAAATAAAACCTTGCTCTTGATATGCAAGCCAGGCATGAAATTATCATACTAAATATGCTCGCTTACATTATCATCATCACATTTGCTTTTTTTTTTTTTTTTCCCAACTTCAAATACAGATCCATCTTTAAAGCTGCGTTGTCTAATCAGTTAAGTCTAATCAGTCATCAGCCACAGCGAGGACTTAAGGTCCAATCACCCCAACCTCAGAGATACCTCCACCTTCACCTCCTCCCGTACAGGTATGCACTCAGCCTCGTTGTAGCTCTAGGCAGTGCATGTTCTTGTTGTGGGTTGAGCAAATGCATTACTCATTTCACATTCCAAATTCCTACCCTGTGCTGTATTCACAACTCTCCGACCTGTGCTCTTTTCCTTTTCTTTTTTTCTCCTCACCGAATGTATTTCTTCTCTTCGTAATTATTTCATCATTAATTTGTTAATGCGGAGTAAGGCCGTGGGGTTTAAAGCGCTAGGAGGGTGGGGATTGACCTGAGGCTACCTGGTTCTGATTACAAGACGGAGGCTGCTCTTTGTGTCCTTGAGCAAAATGTCGTCCAAGCCTCCTACGCCTCATTTAACATCTACTGTTCTTACACAAATGAGTGATGTATAAACCTGAAGGCTACGCGAGTTGGAATGGAAAAAAATAAAAATTGCTTCAGTTTAACAATGCATAATTTTGTGCATATCTGAATAGACATCCAAACGCTGGTTTAAAAATTCATCCCAACTCTTCGAGAGATTACGCTGGTCAACTTCGTAACCTTTACTTGAACCGAACCCCCCCAGAGTCGTCCTACGTTTTAAAAATTACAATGTCTCAGGGTGGCATCGGAGGCTCCGGCAGGCCGCCTGCAGCCCACACCCACAGAGGAAAACCTCACTACAAACACACTCTCGTATATCACTCCTGCTGAAGTGACCGCAGGTGTGCGCCGGGCACGTATGCTCGTGCACATATGCAAAAAGCCTCTCTGCCCTCACCCGTCTCCACGTCCAGACTGCACCCCTGCTCTGCCTAACCCCACCTTGGAGATTGTGTGCGTGTGAATTCAGCTCTGGATTCGGTCAAACCCATTGCAGCACCACCCCCTCCACTTGGGGCAGCGAGGGAAATGAAGGCTTTAGGAGTTTATTATAAAATCACAAGAGCAGCGGCAGGGGATAGGCCTCCCGGGGCTGCAAAACATCCCTCCTCATCCCTCCGTCCTCATCTTCTTCTCTCAAGCCCTTCAATATATCAAACTTCAGTCCAGTGTACTGTCTGTGACACGCTCCTGTGTCTCATTTCATTTTCTTACCTGCAGCTCTGCTTAGAGAAATGCAGCTTTTTTTTTTAATACAATGCATTCTTGTTGAATAAAGTTAAATATTGATCTGCAATATTCTTGTATGAAAAGTTAATATGGTGAGTCAATTGTGTGGCAATATGAACTCGTTTGACCTCAGACCAACAGTGAATTCATAACTTACCTGAGGTATTAAATTCATTTTTGAACAAAAAGTCCAAAGGGTCATGCAGAAATTAGATGCTACACTGAGTTGCTGTATAACCCAAGTCATCCATGAAGGTTTATATGTTGAATGCAATCTACCCTCACAAAGAATGTTTTGCAAGATTCTGGCTTAGTATTGTCTATTGTGAGGATCTGCAACCTTCACAATCCGAAGAGACACTTCTGCCATCACTCCCGCTATATGAAGCTAACTTTCTCTGAAGTTATGAAGAAAAACTGTTGAAAGTCCAACGAGCCACTTGTGGGCCAGGAGCCGCAGGTTGCAAAACCCAGGTCTATTGCAGTGCAGAGTAATATAAGAATTGCTGCAGCCTTATGAAAGTAATGCTGCAGCAGAAAAGCCTTGGACTCTTTGGAGCTGTTGTTTCTTTTCTGAGGTTATTATTAACAAAGCTTTCAAAGATGCAAACTGCATACAGAAAGAGGCAGTTCAAGAATTGAACCCTGGTTGTTTTTGTTGCGAGACATCAGTGCTAATCAACTGCTCAAACCTTGATTTTAGTATGCAAATAATAACATTACCCAGTGCTGTATTTTTCATAAACATATGTTGACAATAAAACAAAAGCTGATTAACATATGGGGAGAACTATTGTGGACCGTAAAGACTTAAGTTCAAATAAAGTGCATTAGAACATCATAGCTCTATAAATATTTCTTTCCTCCCACTGTAGAACAGATCTTAATAAATCTGTCAATTTTAGTATGCCTTGTCCCTCTTCACAAATGTCTTCTCTGGGTTTTATTTTTCTACCATTTTTCTAAAATCCATGTAGCATTCTCACACCCGGTCAAAATATGTTGCTGTAGGTATACAGTGCATAATACAAAAGAACGTCCTTGAAGGAAATACTGAAAAACGTCATTTATGAAAAGAGAAATGACAAAATTGGTTATAACCAACATAGCTTTAATAAACAGTGCCATTGTGCATCTTGTGATATCACCACAAGTGCTTGTGAAAGCCTGTTTTTGGCAAACTAGATTTGATCTTGATCAAACAAGGATTTGCAAATAAAATGACAAGTTAATTTTTTGGTGGCAAAGAGTCTCTAAAGATAAATGCATAACTTTGAAAAAAAGGGGGGAAAAACGTAACCCTTTTGTTGCACAGATAAATTTAGCAACATCTGATTCTTTGATGGTTTTTTTTGCAATAAAATCAAAGAATTCAAAGTGTCAAGAGTAACAATAAAAAGTATAGTTTGAAAATAAGGAGATCATTTGCAGCAAATCCCTGAAGGCAAAGAATTGTATAACTTTGTTTGTCTGATGACATCAATGTTAAATATTAATTCAGATGGTTCTGTTCAGTTACCAAGTATTTCAAGTAGCCGTTTCACTCCTACTTGAGTAATTTCTCGCATACTTTCACTTGAGCAAAAATAATGTTGAACCTGTGCAACTATTACCTCTGCTTTTTATGTATATCCATAAGGAATATTTGAACTTATTGCACTGCAGTGCAAGAGGTCTCAAGCTGATGTTTTAATAAGGAATAATGCGCATAATCACCACAATTAGAGAGCAACATCAAAAGCGCAAGAGTGTGCTTTAAATACTCCACACAATGGGCCCCTGTGTGCAGATGCACTCATGCAAACGGCTGGAAAGTTATGATTCCCGGGTAATAGGATGTAAACTGTTCATGTCGCGTTTGTGGGGCGGCCCATTGTGTGCGATCTGGGGGTCAAGCAATCCACCGAGTCATCATCCTTGTCATCATCGTCATTAAGATTGTCATCATAGTTGGTGTGTTGGCCAGAGGCAGAACACCTGTATGCATGTCTTCCACTCCCCCCACCCCCCATTCACCCACTAACCCCTTTGCCTTTTACTTTGTGGTTGACGGCGATGAAGAGAGACCACAGCGTTTTCAGATGAAAAGGAGGGCAGGGCGCCATTAGCAGGAAATGGTTTTTGCTCAATAGACGCAGAGCACCAAGCAGCAGGCAGGTGGATTCAGCTCACTTCTTTCCTGCGTGGGGCCTCTAAGGTTTGTGCGCGGCTGGACGCAACCGAACCAGACACAGCAAAACACACGAGCCTTACAAATGTATGTCTTTTTTTTTTATTAATCGTATTTTGTTTTAAATAATAATAATAAAAAAAAGTTTAAAGCAACAAAGTTTCAAAACAAAAACGTAAAAAAAAAAAACAAAAAAAAAAAACAATTACACATAATTCCACATTCAAAGAACCTGCACAGACATCTAAAATATATTTCAACCAAATGCAGAGGGAAAGACATGTATCTACAGAGAAGAAAACTCTGCATAGCTCATAAATCTTACTGATATTTGCCAAAAGTTGAAGTGAGGTAGAAAAATTACAACTCCACATTGTCAGACGCCTGGAGCCCCGATGTGAGTTATATTCATAGCTCATCTGCAGTTCAGAGGCAGTCCAATGAAGCATGAAACGACCCAATAAAAACAGACACTCTGGGGTCCAGCGTGCACTTTCGACCTGCACACATGGACGCTGAGCTGGATGCAAGGCGGGTGGGGAGGAGGGGGGGGGGAGTAAACGTGGTCATTTTCTTTGATTAGCAATTAGGGAAAATACGGAGCGTGACTGATTCACTTCAAAGGCATGCAGAACAAAGATGCGGCTAATTTGGACTCTAAAGAGCAAATATTCTGATTTAATTTTACACTTGAAAGTATAGAAAAATGTATACTTCTGTAAATACCTACAATTAGAAAAAAAAAATAAACAGAACTACCATGATCCCCAAATTAAGTTGGATTTCAAAGAGAGTGGTCAGCTTTTCCAGCAGTGTGCTAATCTCCCTTTGTTCTCAACAGCACATTTCCATAGACATTTCCATAAGAGCAACTGAAAACACAAAGCTTCTTTCTGTACACGATAACCCTGTTAATGCACATAATAAGGTACGTCAGTGGTGCAAGCCACCATAAAGCTTCCAGTGATTCTATCTAGGCATGTGAGACCCCAGCATCAATAATTCATTTGGTATAATATGTAGCAAGAGCAACTTAAGTGCTTTTACTCAGAACAGAACTTTAAAAGTTCCCCACAGCAGTCAGAGACAGGCAGGCGGAGTCGTCTTTAACTCCTTTACAGCCTTTTTGGCAATACTTGATTACAAGATTTAATGCATAAAGCAGCAGTATGCGAGGCACAGAAAGTGGCACAATAAATAGTAAAATATGGGAGGCCGAATACCACATCAATCAGTCAGTGTCAGAGTTCATACTGCTGGTATGATCCAGTCTGGTTCCCATTTTGAGGATCTTGATTCCCTCTTTTGTAGAAAAAGTGAGATTTCAGTGCATCCAGCTAAGGAGAAGTAGAGTAGTCTGGAAACATCATCATCTATTGTCATCATAATCTGATGATTACCAAAGAACCAACAATATTCGTAGTGGCACATTAGTGTTTTTCTCCCAAAATATCATGCAAGTCTTAAGTGATATTTGCAAACACATGCTTTGACGTGACATTCTGCAGTGGAGTGCCCACGAAGGTAAGAGTTTTATCTTTTTTTTTCTTTTTTTTTTTCTCCCCGCTGCTTCAGTCGGATCATCACCTTTATCCAAATGTTTGTTTATGCGTTCTTGCAGGTGTACACCTCCTCTTCCCTCACACATGTCTGGCACTCCACGTGGCAGCACCAGCGCACCTGGCAGTGGCAGGACAGGCTGGTGAGCCGCATGGCCGTGTTGTAGCCGCGTCCACAGCACAGACTCTGACAGCTGGTGTCCTTGGTGCACGACCGGCCCCCCGTGCCCGGCGAGTAGCGGGAGGGCCTGCAGAAGCTGGGGGAGTCCTCCAGGTAGACCAGGTCGGTGTTGCGGGGGCTCTGGCCGTGGCGTCTGGGCCCGGCGAGCTCAGTCTCTCCCGTGGCCGTGTTGGTGACGCTCAACACCCTCACGGCGTTGTCGTATCTATACTTCAGCAGCCGCCCAGTGTCATGGAAAGGGGACAGCTGCTTCCAGCAAGTCCGTACGGCACAGGAGCCGGAGACTCCGTGACATTTGCAGGTTGTCTTCAGCCCACTCTTCACTGCCTGAGATAGGAGGGACACAAAGAGAGAAATGTCAACTCTTTCAGTTTGATTCATTACCTGCGTTCTTATCTGAGGAATCTATCTGGCTGGAGAGACAGTTTCCTGTGGGGTGGGTTAAGGTTTAGCGGAGATGAGGCAGTCGCTTTTCCTTGGTTTAAAAATTTCGACATAATGGATTGAGGGGAGCTGTTTAGCTTGTCGTATTTCATTTGCTCCGCATTTCTCATTCGGACAGCTCTTGAAATTTCTTTCCTCAATGTGTTGAAACTAGCTCTGTCTGTCTCCCTTCTGTCTCGTTCGCCTGAGGCAGAGGTGACAAGAAGAACAGACTGGGGAATCTCTCCGCCCAGTTTCTAGTACATGCATGCTCATGGAAAAAAGAGATGAGAAATTTCTATATAGGAAAAAAAAATAAATAAATAAAAACACCAATAAAGATCAACTGCTTGTAGACAGTGCACCTTGTAAACACAGATTTTAATATATTATGAATAGGAAGGAAAATTACACTGTTTTCTAATAAAAAAATAAAAAAAAACTGAAAAGCTTGGCCAGGATTTGTATACAGTCCGATAAAAGACAATACTTTGTAAAACTTTTCAGTTACAGTTGCAAGCCTTTTGGGTTTTATCTCTGTCTGTGCAACAGCTCCAAACAATTTTGCACATCTAGAGATTGTTTTTTTTTTTTGCTCATCTCTTTTTGTAAAACAGCTCAAACTCAGTCAGAAAACACTGGCAAACATCAAGCTTTAAGTCTTGCCAATTGAACGTAGTTCTACTTTAGCACATTAATGAGTTCTGATTGAATTGTAGTTTGGGTTGCTGCGCTGTAATGGAAGTGCAGTGTTAATTTTTCATGACTCGTAGTGTTTTGCACGAAGCCCAAAAAGTGCAACATCAATCCAATCAGAGCAGAACTCCTTCTTCAACTTGTGTGATGCACCTTACATTGGAGGTGGCAAGCTTTAAATGAGCTTTCCTATGACTTTTTTTTTAACAATAGCTTTCTTCTTTCTAAATTCAAGATTTGTGTAGTGAACACAGTTGATGACTGTCTTTTTAACATATTTTACCACCTGAGCTGTGGATGTTGGCTGCTCCTCCAGAGTTTCCAAGGGCAAATGGCCACTGTTTGGTAATTTTGCATTTGTGCTCAGTTAGCTATATACAGTAAAGCTTGAAATATTGTTCCATAATACTTTAATAAACATTCACATACTTTTTTCACATTAACAGCTTTCTGCAGATGACTAGTTGCTCTGTATTTTAGTTAGGAGTATCAGAGTAATGAGGCAAATAAATGACACACATCTCAGATGTACGGAAGCGCATTGCTATCATGCAGTAAAAAAAATTTTTCGATCGCTATCTCGTTATAACGAGTTACGTATCTCGTTTTAACGAGATAGCGATCGAAAAATTTTTTTTACTGCATGATAGCAATGCGCTTCCGTACAGATGTGCATTTGTAGATTTGACATCTTTTTTTTTTCATTTCACCTTCATGCACCACTTTGTATTGATCGCTCACATCAAAACTGAATTAAAAAAAATGCTCTAAAGCTTGTTGTTGTGACTTAACAGAAGGGGAGGTTTATTCACACTTTTTCAAGGCTCTGTATGGGATTTCTTCACTCAGCTTGATGGTCAGTGATTGGAGTGTGATCAGTCAGGCTGAGAGCTGCCGTTGTGGAGAGGGGACAGAGATAGGTCAAGCTAAAAAAGCCAGAGGGCTCCAGTGGGTTGAAAAGTTCTATCCAGGTCCTCCCTCCCTGCACAGGTATGAATGCCCCCGAGGGGCTTCTAAACACCATTACTGTGAGCTGAGTGGTCTACAGCCTCTTGTGTTTTTTTTTTTTTTTTTTTTTTCGTAAACTCGGCCGCTGGACTCTCTTTGGCGACAACAGTGTAAAACTTTTAGCTCACTTGAGATGAGATAAGATAGAGTTCATCCTGTTTTGCCTTTCGGTTCCTCCGACAGACTTGTCTTTTTAGGTGCGAGCCACAGGAGATGCACCCCGAGGCTCCCTATTTTCAGAGTGGTGGTTATGAACATTAGGTGGATTTATGAAGAGCACAGTGATCCAGTAAGTGGAAAAAAATGCTTGCTCGTATATTAAAAAGAGGCCACGGTTATAATCGCTCTCTCCGACATGAGACCTTTAATTTTCTGTTGGCCCGCACAGCAAGCTTTATCATGCCTGAGAACACCTGGCTCCAATGATCCCACAGCCATGTTGTCTCCTTGCTGCACTGCCTCACCCACCCAGGTCAAAACATGGAAGCAAATGCAAGGGGGAATTGGTGGAGGGGGTGTTTTTTTGTTGTTTTTTTTTGACTGGAAGCTTCAAAACCAAACGGGCGAAGTCTAAAGTTGTCAGCATCAGGTTTAATTGACAGGTGAAATTGCAGCCCAACTTAAAGGAAACAATACATTTACACAAACACATTTTATTTTAAGCACTCACCCGGATGCCGACGTTGATGTTGTGGGCATCGACCTGCGCCCTGAGGTCTTTGCTGACCCTCTTTTGGCCGAGGAACTTTTTGAGGAACTTGGTGCTGTATTTCAGGTTGTCTCCGCAGACCCCCCATTGCCACGCTTCTCTGTGCTGGATCCCGGGGGAGTCGTCACACGTGCACCTCTCCATCCGGCCTGAGCTGCAAGCTTTGGCGAGTGCATGGGTTAGTGCAGCGGAGGACACGGCCAGAAGGAAGGCGGTCTCCTTAAATGCTGGATTCAAAGAAAAGAAAGAAAAAAAAGGCACCAAATGGTTAAATAACTCTGCTGCCAGTGATACATAAAAAACATCTTCAACAGCCGTTTTATGTTTGTGGCAGTAATTGTCAGTGGATCTAATCCAAAAAATGTGTTTTCTTTCCAATAATTAAGCAATTAACCCGGCGTGTTTACAAAAATCTCACTACGTTGTCATGGTTTACAACAACCTCAGGAATCCTGTGCGCTTTCTTGTGTCAAAACTTCTCCTCTGACCTCTTCTTGCGGCTCTGCACTGTTATTTTGCTTCCCCCAAAGTCGTCACCAGTGTATATTTTCATCTAATTAATTGTTATTTTGACTAGGAAGGATTTTCCCAGATGAAAGTGGGTAATCACACCACCCTTTTCCTCTGGGAATGGGCATTTTCCCGAGATAAAAATAACCGCAGGGCTCAAGCACTCTCCACGTCGTTTGCCACATTTCTTGGCGCTCTACTCCCTCATTACCTCTGTGCTGACCTGTTCATGTTCTCCCACACAATGATATCCATATGCATAAAGTCTGGACCGTCCTACAGGATTTTTTTGTGTGCACAGCAGATCTGCAACTCATTTTAAAACGTTATCCAATGCAGTTTAATGTGTAGCTTATTAATTGTTTCAAAAGTCATGCAGAATAGATTTTAAGAAGGAAAATGCAATATAACTGCCAGCGTGAATTGCTTCTTACCTGTGGTCAAAAGTTTAAAGTTCATACAAGGGAAAAGAAAGTCTTAACTTTGCATATCATACAATAAAAACAAAAATGATGCTTGACATTGCACTTCACAAGATTTTATGTAAAATTCTGGTAAAGGAGGCATCATGTGAGGCTTGTGACTACATGCACTGATAAAAACCATCAATTTAGATTTTATTAGAGTAAGCAGACATGCAAGTTTGATTATATGCTTTTGCAATGCTGCAGCCGGTGGTAAGTTTACTCCGTGTTTTTGCACACTTATTCTTGCAGATTACCCTCTGTTTGGAAAAAAAAGTCATCAGCCAGATTTTACACACACACACACACACACACACACACACCCACACACACACACACACACACATATATATATATATATATATATATATATATATATATATATATATATATATATATATATATATATATATATATATATATATATATATATATATATATTAATATCTCACCACTTTAATTTTTACCATGTTTGTTG
>NW_015113226.1:219572-225261 GCF_001443285.1 Poecilia latipinna | reverse complement strand
ATATATATATATATATATATATATATATATATATATATATATATATATATATATATATATATATTATTAATGTAAATTTTGATCAGAACCAGCAAAAGTCCATCTCGGCACACTTTTATCTCTGTGATAAAATCAGTTGAAGTTGAAGTAGCAGAAATCAAAACCAGAATGCGCGCTCACCTCTTTTAAGGAGGCTTCCTCGGCCATCCAAGGTGCAGTTCCAGCGCTCGTTTCTGAATTGATAGCGACACTCCAACTGGCCGAGGCGCACCGACTCCCGGAGCGTCTCGGCTAAACCGGGCTCTCTGCGGCACATCCTCTTCTGCCGCCTGGTCAGACTCATCTGCTCGCACTGCTTCAGGTGGGCCTTCCCCGATGGAGCTTCATTGGAAAATGGACCTGGTAAAAGCACCAGTGGCTCTCGGCCTGTCAGCCTGTGATTAAGAAGAAAACGATAGTAAATGTAAATCTGGGTCTATGTAAAAAAAAATAAAAATAATTTAAAAAAAAAACATCCACTGTATAATTTTTTAAAAAAACAACAACAACCAAAAAACAACTTTCTAGTAAATAATTTCTTATGGTAATTAACTGACAAAGTTCTAATATTTCCCACGCTGGTGTCTTGTTTTAAAGCTATTTAAACTTTTCCTATCAAATCCCGTTTTTTTTTTTTTTTTTTTTTAAAAAAGGCAAAATGTCTAAATAGCAAATGAAATAGCAAACTGAATATGAAGACGTCAGACATTTACGCGTGCATAATTAATTATTGAATCTTTAATAAATTAGGCTATTCCCATACAGTGACTAGATCAACATATGTAAAATGCCTGAATAAAAAGTTAACAGTCTGACCCAAAGTAAGCTGCAGTGTTCGAGAGGAGGATGCAGAGTCCAATTGTTCGCAATAGGCAGGCGGTCCCTGGGAGCCTGGAGCGCATTGTGCCGGTTCGGCGCTGTTCCTCATTGCGGTGACTCTTCAATGGAGAAAGTCCGTGCCGTCTACTCGGCGCTTCTCTTTAAGGGGCCCCACATGCTCAACACTGAGTGTTGGAGCGATGCGCATGGCACAGTGGGTCCGCTGGGAGGCAGGGCTGTTTGGAGGAGGAAGCATCATCCTGCCGCACCCTCCGTGAAGTCTCGGCATTGTTGTTGAATGTTTCCTCCCACTGCGACGCCACCCAGATGCGCACGTTTTTGAGCCAAGACAGTTTTTTGGAGTATCTATCTCCCCCTTTTTGTGTGATTCGCGTCTTTTGATCCAGACCCTTTAGTCGCGCAAACTCTGTTATTGTGTATAAACTGCTATATGTGAACATTGCAAAGCTTTTCCTGGATTATCTCCGCATATTCAGTATCCTTAACAATGGCAGCAACACTGGAATAAACGACAAAATTACTGTTTAAATACACTATCTATTTAGAACAATGATGTAACTTATGCTTAAATTGAAAGGAAATGCCAGCGTAATGATTCTCAAGCTTAAATTGACCAAACACTGAAGGTCGTGAAAGGATCCATAAAATGTAATTGAATGTAATTGCGTAAGGTTTGTTCCTCCAATTTAACTCCACTTTCCAGTTATGGATGTGGCCCCATCTAGTGTGCGGAATCTAGGAGGAGGGGAGAGTTCTGCTCAGAAGCGTCGAAACAGAAAAAAATAATTTACATTTTCTCGGAAACTGCAGAGGACTCAGTGTTCAAGAAGGATTGATGTTGATGTTTTAAATATTACCCAGCCTTTCAAAACAAATTATTATTATTATTTAAAAAAAGAAAAACTATTTAAATACCACCGTTTTTGAGTTCTTTATAAATTGAAATGCAAAGTGTAATAATTACCACGACTAAACCAGGAGACGCGTTCTAATTGAATAGGAGGAACTGGCAGGAAGTGTTGTGCCACACTGGAAGAAAATCACTTTATTTTGGATATGAACAAGACAAAGAGGATTATTTTGGTCTTCAGTAGACAAAACAAAGAGCCAAACGTAGTTCTTACACTGGGAGAAGAGTGTATTTTGTTTGAGCACAGCACATGGGTTTTCGCCTGACTTGGGAATGTAGCTCTGACTTTAAAGAGACATACCAAACTACTTCTAACAATGCAGCATATAGGTATTTAAAATATGCTGAAAGGTCTGTTTTACCCTGTATAAACACATGAAGGTAACCATTTTTTTTGCAGTTATGTATTTGTAGCTATCAGCACTTCTCTGGTCATAGTGCTAAAGACCCAGCTTAGGTTAGGCACAAATCAATATTAACTACTTGCAGAAATCAGAATAAGTTAATTAACTGCAAATTTCTTTGACTATATATGCAGTATTTTTTTTAAAATTCTTATTCCTTTTGAACTTCTTTCATGCTATGTTATGTTTCAACCATACACTTCAATATATATGTTTCATTGGGATTTTATGTGATTGAAAAGCACAAAGCATTGCTTTATTGTAATTTCAAAGGAAAATTATTCACTTTTCACTTTTTATAAATATAAATAAATGTCAATAAAGTGCAAAGAAGTTTAAAGATTAGGTCACAAAATATTATATTTGGCTTTGAACATTCCACAGGGCATTGTTCCATCCATCTTATATGTAAATAGAGTGACATCACAGAGCCACATCAAGGCAATGCTGGGGTCTGTAACCTGCGACTATGGAGTCACATCAGAACTTTCCTCAATGGCTCACAATAGTGACCAAGAATTTTTTTTTTTCACTTTCATGGACTCTAAAAAGCTTCCTGATTAAATTTTCAGTTAATGTTCAGCAAACATTGAAAGTTTAGAGTGTCTGGATATTACTTATGCAGTATCACATGTTAAGAGTAAATTATCATATGACTAGAGCTGTTTATATCTTGGTTGCACCTTGGCGAGAAGAAGACTGCCACAAACCTCACAAGGCAGAGGCTAGAAATCTATATTTAAATAAACATACAACAAAGATTTTTGGTGCACATCATCTTTAAAGTGTCTAGTTATGATATACACCTTTACATTTACAAAAATTTGTTTGGTGTGTGAGCAGGATGTGTAAACATGTTGACGGTCACAATAGTGACCAGTGGGATAACACATTTGATCTAGGTGCACTTATTTAAATACATACCATATTCTTCCAATTCCTAACTTCTTCCTTTTTAAGATTAATTTTGAGTGTGGTTCTTGATCTGTTGGACTTAGTGATGGCCATACAAAGCATACAACAATGTAGTTGTGAGAAAAATGGAATCCTTACTGATTTTGATAGCTTAGACATGGACTATATGGGGAAGATGGGCCATTTTCCATGCCTGATTTTGAATGCGTATGATCAGTTCGTGGGGAAAGAGGATGATCTTCTGACCCTTCACCAATCATGTGGCATTCTGTTACCACCTGCAAAGGTTTATGATGAAGGGGTTTATGATGTCTCTCTGATGTACTCTTTAAAAATAAAGATCTTAATGAGGTTCCAACACAAGATGAGAAACTGCTGATCCACTAGAAAAACAACAATATTTTCCTAATGGAAACAAAGATGAAGAATTATATAGAGACTGATGTCAACTAGGTCATTGGTCATTGATCAATAACCAAAGACCTTCATGACCTAAACCCCTCAAGGTTTAGTGTCATGGTCAGGTCCAAGAAGTGGTGGTGGCCCATCTCAAAAGTACACTTGTAAATAGGATGCCTAGGAGGTTGGAGTTTATCTTGTAACTGGTAAGTTGCCTGCTGGAACCCCCACTTTATTTGTGTCAGTAGTTGTGACCTTGATCAAGAGGACAATTCACCTGCCATGCCAGCCGGTGATAGTCAGAGGATCTGGTAGTGCCAGTGAATGACAGCCTTATTTCTGTCAAACTGTGCCAGGGAAGCTGTAGCTACAATATAGTAGCTTACTGCTGTCGGTGTGTGAATGTGTGTGTGAATGGGTGAATGACTAAATGTGGTGAAAAGCATTTTCAGGTCATTTGGACTTGATAAAGAACTATACAAGTACAGGCCATTTACCTTTCAGATATTTTACAAATGTGTCGTAGGAGGAACGACTGATTTGCTCATCATGGGTTGTGGCTTATCATCTTATGCAAATGTTTGGGATAAGGCCAGTAGGTCATGGAAATAGATCTCAAATGGACACTTCTCTTCAAGTTATTTGACTTGAAGAGAAGTCAAGTCAAGTTATTTGTGACTTGGTCACATCCAGCAAGATGTGACCAAGACACTTTCTGGTCAGTCAATGCAAGAGTCGTTTCCAGAGATGTTGTTCCAGTTGTTGCTTTTGCACCACCCATGCCTTGGAGAAATTCAAGGTTTTATTGCACACTGAGTGCTTCAAGAAAGAACATGGAAAGTAAGGAGGGGATGAAATAACCTAAAATTGAAGAAAACCAAAGTCACCAAATGGTGAGAAGGAGCCATACTACTGTCCTTTGATTCCAGGCCTTGGGGTCCGGTATCCTGCAACTTTCAGGTGTGTTCCTGGTCCAACACACCTGAATTAAATGGATCACCCTCTCAGTATGCAGTCCAGTTCTCCAGAGTCCTGCTTATCACCTGATTCAGGTGTGCTGAAGCAGAGGCGGATGGAAAAGATGCATGACACAGGCCCTAAATCCTGGAGACGGAGACCCCTGGACTAAGTCTATTGAGTTTTACTTTATGACAGTGTGACAAATGTTCATAATTTTCAGAAATATGAATGAAAGCCTCTACTGAAGATGTTATCTTTATGATCTATGTTACTGTGATGACACTACAACTGACTGAAGTTCAATATAATTATGCATAAACACTCAAGCACTCAAATTTACCTTGGTTTAAAATATACAGATAGTTAAATTTGTACCTTACAGAGCAAATGTTGCACTAAAGTAATGCTGTGGCAAGATATATTCCAATAAAGAAACAATGTTCACATATTATGATCATATCTATTTGGAAAAAGCACTTTTAGCTCATCCTAATATAAGAACACCATATTATCCCACCGGTCACAATTGTGACCGATCATAAAACACACTTTTTCCACATATTTTTCCACAATTTTTAAAATTATTTCCCCTTGATTAGTTCAAAGGGCTACTAATGACATCTGATTTTAATATGTTCATGTCTGGGAAAAATTTGGGATTAAATGGGTTGCAAAAAGTAATAAGGAGGCACCAAATTTTTAAAAATAAAAATTACCATATTTAGCAGATTTTTAAAATGTATTTCCACAGTAGAATGACTGTAGACGAATCAAGAACATTTCTTTGGGTCTATTTCTTTTGTTATTAGGTTAGAAATTATGTGTTTTTTTACATAATTATACCAACATCCAGTTGAATGAAATGTACCGATCTACTTTTTGCAAATACTTTATATTTATGGAAAATTATACTCCCCCCCCCAAAAGTCATGCAAAATGTTCTTAGGAGTAACTCCATTAATCAGGTGGGGGAATCTGCCAAGAGCGCGACTAAAGATGAGGCGTGAAATATAGGAAGAAATTATCATTTGTTTCTCTCCAAACCCCTTGATGGCGCTACAGCAATATTTTAATGTTTGGGTCAAATATAAAGAAAAAAGAGACGATATCAGTAGGTGGCGGTAATGCAACCTTAGCGTTTCTGGACAACCACCAATAAAAAAAAAAAAATAAATTAAAAAAATAAATAAATAAATAAATAAATAAATAAATAAATAAATAA